>NC_058419.1:125085658-125088085 GCF_002201575.2 Neomonachus schauinslandi
AAGGGAATGAGTGAATGCAAGTATTCATGAATGAATGAATGTGTGCACGAGTGAACGGATTAAATGTATGAACGAGGGGATGAGTGAATGCGTGCATCCTTGAATGGATGGAGGTGCGCACAAGTGAAATTTAGGAAGTAGTTCAAGTCAATCGTCCAGAACTGGGCAGAACAGGGAGGCATGTGGCTCATGTGCGGACCCAGGAGCCCCTGGTTTGAACCCTCCCGCTATTGCATGAGTCCAGTTGAATGTACAGAGAAAGGGGGGGCATAGGGGCAGCGGGTACCCAGGGATGCGGCCCTGGAGAGCTAAACATGTTGGACACACAGCTTGAAGGCTCATGAGAAAAATGTGGGGTAGGAGTTGGTGTTGGGACAGGAGACATGTGAGCCAAGGAGACTCATAGAGGGAGAGAAGCGTCTGCCAGATGGGCCAGGAACTCCTGGGGGAGGAGAAAACTCTTGGCTGGGGCCACAGGAGAGCACAAGGACCGGTGATCAGAAACACCAGGCAACTATTTCCGGAACTCTTCATTGTCTGTGGCCCTCCTTGGTCCAGCAGGTTGTCATCGTCCTGCCAGCTGAGGTGTCCAGGGGACATACATCTGCAGGGGGGAGTTGACGTGCCATTGCTAAGCAACGGAACAGCTGGGCTTGCTGCCCTGTAAAGTCACCTGGGGTGGGGGAGGAGGAGAGAGGAGTCCCAGAGGGGGTCACCCAGCCACCTGCCCCACAGGTTCACCCCACATCATGTCTACACCATCAGTACACATACCAACGTAGTTTAAAAAGATGAACAAGGTCTTTGTGCTATTATGAAAATTGCTCCTCCCAACGCCCACAGACGTCGGGGTGTCAGGGAACCCCCACCTAGGGTTCCACATCCCACACTTGGGAACTGGCACGACTGAGGCTCCAGAAATGAGAGAAAAAGATCCAAGAGGACATCGCCCATGCTAAACCTCATTAACAATCAGACGGATATTGCCAAGCGATATAATTATTATCCTGATATTATTATTACTATCATCCCAGCATCTCAGCTTCCCCAGAGCAGGGCTTTGCTGGATTTCATCTGGTTCCCCGTTGGGACAAGTCACCCACTCGCGACCCCATGGGGAATGGGGGCTTGGCATGCTCCAAAGCCACCGGGGCTCACTGGCCTGGGAAAAGAAGGGACGGAGACAGAGAAGGGAAGGGCCCCGGGTTCTAGAAGCACCTGTCCATAGAGACAGCACCCTCGATCAATAACCATCAGCCTCGGGGGACAAATACTGGTAGGGTTTTTCCACCCCACACACTCCACCCCACAGACAGGCCCAGACCTGTTAAGGAATTGCAAGCAGGTGCAGGCACTGGGAAGCACCCTCTGGAAACCACAAGTGCAGCGCCCGCCTGCCTCATCACGCTGACCGTTTCTACCCTAGCGGTCTCCAGAATCCACACCTGCTGTGCCATCAAGGTATCGCTGGTCTGTCCCAACAGGAAAGGCGCATGGAGCTTTCTGTCCCCACCACAGGCTGTGTGCATGTGCTTGACTCCTTTTGGGGTCTGCGCAGGTATCTGCAGGGCTTATGGAGCCTCTAGAAGGTTCCTCAACATCCCCGCAGCCTCTGACCTAGCGGTGGGAGCATCAGGATCTGAGAAATATCTGGGGAGAGCCCCCTCTGGTGTCAGTACCCCTGTGTCCTATCCCCGGCCCGCCAGCCTGGAAGGGGAGAAATGTTCACATGAGGCTGGACAGGCGGGGGAAGGGGCAGGTCTCACGTGAGTCCTGCTCAGCCCCCCAAAACCCCCTCGCTTCCAGGGAAAGGTGGAGGTTCCCTGGCCTCCGCTGGTCTTGCCGTTGGCTCCAATATTTGCCAAGTGTCCCCGCACATCCATGCCACAGCTCATTCTGTTTGGCCTCAGTCTGGCCTCAAGTGAGCAAACTGTGGAGTGCTGTGTGCAAAGGCCCTCCTCTGAGGAATGGGTCCTGGGACAGACCTCCAACAATCAGAGATCTATTTCCGAATGTCCCAGACAGCTCCTGTCTCCTTTACTACATAGGGCAGTGAGGTTCCCAAATTGTCCCCTTTCCATGGGTTAGAAGTTACCCAGCAGCAGGATTTCGACCTGGCACTAGTAACATGCGGGGCAGGTCACTATCTGAGGTGGGGTGTCTTGTGTACTCTGTAGGGTGTGGAGCACTGTCCCTGGTCTCCACCTACCACATGCCAGGAGCATGCTGTTCCCTCCCTCAGTGTGACAACCATAAACAACTCCAGACATTGCCAATGGTCCCCTGAGGGGCAGAATCACCCCTGGGGTGCTAGCTACTGTGATGGATGGATGGATGGATGGATGGATGGATGGATGGATGATAGATTAAATAGATAGATGATAGATAGATAGATAGATAGATAGATAGATAGATAGATAGATAGAT
>NC_058419.1:125088185-125096597 GCF_002201575.2 Neomonachus schauinslandi
GGATGGATGGATGGATGGATGAAGGGATGGTTGGATGGATGGATGGATGAAGGGATGGATGGATGGATGGATGGATGAAGGGATGGATGGATGGATGGATGGAGTCTCTAGTGCTAAAGCAGGGTTTCTTGGCATCAGCAGGACTGACATCTGGGGCTGGACCATTCTTTGAGCTGGGACGTCCTTGCACTGTGAGATCTCAAGCAGCATCCCTGGTTTCCACCCAGCAGGTGCCAGGAGCACCCCCACACCCAGCTGTAACAACTGAAAATGTCTCCAGACATTGCCCCTCACTCAGAAACTCTGTCCTGTAGCAAGAGAGCCTTCTGGGTGCAGAAGCCAGCTTGGGGCTGAGCCAAACAGAACCCTCTGCCAGGCCCTGAAGAAATGGGGGTGTTCTCCCTTCCCCGGCCACCCCCACAGCTTCCTCGACATATGTCTCAGGGGTCTCTGTGTGGAATGATGAAGACAAAAATGCAGTGGGCACCATCGGGGGTGTGCATGCTCGATGGAGTGTCTGGTGGCTGGTCAGCTGTGCAGAGGGCAGCCTCCCGCCTCTCCCACTGCCACGGGGCAGGCACATCTCTCTCCAAGTGGAACACAAGCCTCTGGCTCCGATGCACATGCACATCATGGGCATCTGGGCGAATTACCAGGAGCAAAAGTCAGGTCATGCCGGCTCCCTGCTGGGGTCTTGCTTCTCAAAGGCTTCAAATCCTTGCTGGGGTGGGGCGTCCTGCTCGTGGTAGGGTCCAGAGTGCATCCCTGGTCTCTACCTCCTCCCCAACCATTCTGTATCCCGTCAACCCCATACGTCTCCAAAAGGTGGAGTTGGAATGCCTGCCGGCATTCTAACAGCTCTCAGCAGAACAGGAAACAACACCAGGTGCATGATGGGGTTGCAAGAAGTAAGCATCGCCCCCTCCCCAGCCCCCCACGCACTCGCCAGCCCTGGGTCAGCCCTGAGCAGACAGCATTAGCAGCTCCCTGGGGAAACTGTGAGGGATGCACATCCTCCAGCAACCCCCTGAGCCCCTGGGATCAGAAAACTGAGCCTGGGGGCCAATGCGGGCCTCGTGATCCACGCTCAAACCCCAAGTTCTGCTCTGGTTGCTGGAGGAGGTGGGGATGGGGCAGGAGACGGTGGGGAAGGATGCACAAGACCCGGAGGGAATGGGGAGCCGGAGGGAACCGCAGAGATGTCCAAAACAGAAGGTTTAGGATGTCCCAGCAGCTGCCTTGTGTCCCAACACACACTTCCATCGTGACCCACCCCTGCCCCACACACCCGCCTGCCTCGTGGGACCCTTGCTACTCTGAATTTGTGCTCAGAAAGCAGGGCAGATGGCAGTAAGACGCAGGCGAGCCTCCCCGGTCCCCAGCCACAGGCTTGGTCCATTTTTAAACCCAGAGCAGGCATCCTGCCGTGGGCGTCGCTGGGCTCCTGTGCATGGTGGGTCTCCAGGAAGCCGTGCAGAGGGGACACCTGGCGACCTCCACCGTAGGCGCATTGGGTGGAAGGTAGGCTCTCCTCCCGGTTCCTGGGAAAAGGCATTTGCTAACTGCAGAAGTGAGCCTGCATCCTCCCCAAAGGAGCCCCAGGGAGAAAATGCGACTTTTCGTTCATTCACCAGAAACAACATTATTAGAGAGGTATACAACCTTACTTTTTTTTTTTAATAATAATAACCATGTGTTGGGATAGATTTCAAAACCATAAACTACAAAAAAAGACACCAACCGATTTGATTGTGCAACACGCTTTTTTTTTTTTTTTTGTGACCAAGGCCTTAGGAATTAACCTGAAACACAAGCAAGCACCCAAGTTGGGTGTGGAGATTACTTAAAACTAACTAAATAAATAAGATGAACCCGCGGATCTTTGACTTTGTGGCGTTACAATAACTGGGATTGACAGAGCTGGGATTCTCCTCCAGGATTCACACATCCTCATCTGGTCAATTTGGGTGAGGGGTGCTGTGGCCCATTGTGTGTCAATCAGGACTGAGAAGTTGGCTGGTAGCTTCTGGAAGGAAATCTCTATCCTTAAAAGAAGAAAGTGAAAGGAAGTGGCCTTAATTAGGGCCCTGGATATTAATGGATGAGGCTGTGATGGCTGGAGCTACAGCAGGATCTTCGGCCATGAGTAAAACTGGCTAATACCTTGCAACAGGTGAGGTCACAAAACAGAGAAGGATATTATTGAACTTTCAAATCACTCCACCCCAGAGGCTAAAACCTCAGTAGGTGTTCTTAGGTGATACATTCTTTATGGTTTTCCTCATTTTGAGATGGGCTTTCTGTGACTTCAACAGCCAGATTCACACAACCTAGCAGAAGTTCTCAAACGTTCTGGCCACAAGACTCCTTGAGACTCTTAATTTAAAACGATCGAGGAACCCAAGACATTTTTGTTTACGTGGGTTAACGACATCCCTGTTTTCCGTATTAGAAATAGTAACTGAAAGATTTTAGGTGTTCGTTTACTTAATACTTTGAAGGTCATCACAAGAAACCCATTACGCTTTACACAAATCACACATTTTTAGTGGAAAAATAAATATGTCTTCCCAAACAAAAATTGGGGGAGGGGAAGAGTGGCCTCGTTTTACACATTGGCAAATCTCTTCAATACCTGGCTTCCTAGAAGAGGGCTGCTTTCTCATATCTGCTTACACATTGCTTCGTTTTCAAAACACCATTTAGTCTGAAGTATCTGGCCTCATACAGGCACGTGGTTGGAAAAGAGGAACTCTGGGCGTGGCATATTAATCCCGCAGGGTGTGTGGTGGGTTCTGTAAGACTCCATACCTTCCCCTTCTCCCCTGCTCCTGTTCGTTAGATCTTTTACAACAACGCCCATTGTCATGTGCACTTGTGTAAAATCTAATTTATTTTAAAAGTTTATTTTTCGCACAGTTTCCTAATGAAATAAAACATATATATGCATGCTGTTGCTGTTACTATCATGCATGTACTGGCGTTCATATATTATATGTATCCTGTATATGTAGATCCTATATTATATATAATATAATGTAATATAATAACAGTATAATGTATTATGTAATGTTATGTTCTCTCTATATTATATATCCTGTATATTATATTAATTTATTATTAAATAATATGTTGATACTTATTTATATATTTATATATAAATGTATAATTTATTTTATGGATATTATATACATAAATATATATACTTGTTATTTTATTATATATTATATAAATAATATATGTAAATATATAAACATAATATAAACTTATCTATATAAGTATATAGATAATATAAATTTAGAAATATAATATATAATTAATATAAGTATACAAATTATACATAAACATATATAAATTATACATATAATCTGTAAATAAAATTTGTAAATAAAATATATATGTAAAAATATATAAGCATAGGGCGCCTGGGTGGCTCAGTTGGTTAAGCGACTGCCTTCGGCTCAGGTCATGATCCTGGAGTCCCGGGATCGAGTCCCGCATCGGGCTCCCTGCTCGGCAGGGAGTCTGCTTCTCCCTCTGACCCTCCTCCCTCTCATGCTCTCTGTATCTCATTCTCTCTGTCTCAAATAAATAAATAAAAAATCTTTAAAAAAAAATATATAAGCATGAAATTTATATTTTTATCAATTTTTATTTATAAATATATTTATATAAATATATAAACATATTTTTATAAATTTTTATTTATAAATATATAAACATTTTTATCAATGTTTATATATTTGCATATATTTTTATAGATTATATATTTATTTAGCATATATTATTAAATGATATATACTTATAACACATATATAATTATATATATACGAAATATGTCTTTTTTTCCTTTACCCAAACACATTAGAATCACAAGACAACACAGCACCTATCGTCAGCTAACCTGCCTTGTGTCCGTTTGAGATTCTGCACCCCAACTCTTGCCCTCAGCCCCAGGTCTCGTGTGCCCGGGAAATATAAGCCAGACATGAAATGCATGGCCCCGCACCACCCCACACCCCTTCCACCCACAACCAAGCTCTGCACTCTTTCACGAGTCTGCAAGGGCACAGCATAATACACAACCCTCTGAGCACCCTGGGTACAGCAGCATTTCATGTCTCAAAAAGCAATTACCACCTGCACCCAGATGCCTCACACAGCTGCCGAATCTCTCACTTTGCAGTCCTCGGGGAAGCCGTCCACACCATGCTTTGCACCAGTGATGCCGAGGAGACGGGCAAGGTCACGTTTGCACCGTGCTCTTGGCAGGTGTGTTTCGGGCACATCCCGAGACACAGAGAGAACCTGCACACAGCAGGTCTTCGGCACAGGCTGATGCACCTCACGGGCAGCCACATACCTGCATTCAAGGACCGTCCCCATCACAATTCCTAAAGAAAAGTCCTTCATGGTGTCGGGAAGAGAAAATTCTTCCTCTACCTTTTACGGTCTTCCAGCTGGGTTAGGAATTAAATTGACAGATTAACAAGAGAACAAACAAAACCCCACAAAGTTTTATTACGTGTGCACGGAGGCCCAACATCGAAATCTGAGACCCAAAGAAAAGACCAAGGCAGGCAGTTTTTACACATTTTCCACGAAGAGACAATATATTTGTGAAGCATGGACAGCATCAAAACAAAACAAAACAAAACAAAAAACAGGTGTTTGGGAGCTGGAATGAGTAAGGAATTCTGAGCAGAATTTGGGCAGAGGCAGATTAGAAAAAAGATTTATTTACACAGCTTTCTCAGCTTTAAAGCTCCAGTTTCTGGTGATAACGGTGTATTTTCACTTCTTAGTACAGGGAGGGCATTTTTCATTTGGGAGATCTATTTCCTGCTTTCAGGGGGACAGAGGAGGGCCTGAGTGTCCTTGTCCTGGCTGTGTATTGAGCAATTTCTATTTAAATAATATGTTTTGTTTCTTAAATTCCACATATGAGTGAAATCACATGGTATTTGTCTTTTTCTGGCTGACTCAGTTTACTTAGCATAATACTCTCTAGATCCATCCATGTCTTTGCAAATGGCAAGATTTTATTCTTTTGTATGGCTGAGTAACATTCCATTGTGTGTATAAATATATATATACACATTATATACACACATTTTTTATGTATGTAATACATATATATACACACATATATAATGTATACACATGTATACATGCTATGTATAATGTATATATGTATACACACATGTGTATAAATACATAAATCCACATTATATATATACATTATATATGTAATACATATATGTATATACAGATATATATGATGTATACATATGTATACACACTATATACAATGTATATATGTATACACAAAATGGAATCTAATATATATACAATACATATATAAAATATATTACAATGTGTATATATTATATATGTGTACGTATACGTATATACATATATATATATATATATATATATATCATATCTTCTTTGTCCATGAACAACAACAAAAAAAGAGGGGAGGAGGGTGGGGGGGATGAGTGAAACAGATGATGGGGATGGAGGAGTGCACCTGTTATGATGAGCACTGGGCGATATATGGAATTGTTGAATCACTATATTGTACACCTGAAACTAATGTAACACCATGTGCTAACTACACTGGAATTAAAAAAAAATAAAAATTAAAAAGATAAAATAATCCATATGCCAAAGTGGTGCCTTTTGGGGTGGCCTGCCCTTGGCCCCTAAAAAGAACTGGAGGAGTATGGAAAACCATCCACTGGGAATGGAACATGCTGGGGGGGGGGGGTCAAGAAGCCCATTGAAGAGATTCAGCTTTTTTCAAAGAACCACCTACATTTGGGACAAGGTGAAGGCTACAGTGCGAGGAAGCATTGTGTACATCGAGAGTGTGCCCCGAAACCCAGAGACTCCAGAAACACAGTGTTTAACAGTTTCATAGGGGACCTGATTTAAAGTTTGCCTTAGGTCTGCATCCTGCATCAGAATGGTGAATTTCTGGAAAGCCAAACTCTGCACTCCTGTCCTTGCAGATTTCACAGGAGGAACAGCGGTCAGAATACAGACGTCTGCTCTTCCTAAAACTTTCCAAAACTAGGGTCCCATCACTAGCTCACGAGCAAAAAAAACTGAATAATTTTTTTTGAAACAATGCTAAATCACAAATTTTCACAGGTTATTTGCTTCCAATGATTTGTTAGACTATGTTTCTGGGTACTTTTTAAAATTTATTTTATTATTACTATTTTTTACTATGTTTCTGACCATATGACTGGGTGTCAAAGAAACAAACAAACAAAATAAATCAAGGCCTGAGTCATAGAAACAAACAAAATAAATCAAGGCCCAAGTGAAAGGAGAGTAACATGCATCGGAAAATTGATGGTATGGGTGGAAATCCCCATCTTCAGGGGTACCTAAAGCTGCTTTTTTAAGAAGCCCAAGGATGCAAAGAAAAAGTGGGTAAAATCAATAAGCAAACACAATGTCAGCAAACACTTGCTGAAGATAGATGTCCGGCTGCTACGGACGCTGGGTCCTTGGAATTGGGGACAAATGCATGAGACTTGGTGATGAATCACAAGAAAAAGAAAACGATCAATGTGCTCACATAAAGGCTCAAATTCTCTGGAACAAAAAGCAACCCAATCTACACTGAGTTATCTGATAGAAGATAAAATAATGGTGCCCACACAGCTCTTGTTAAAAAAGTGTCCAAAATGGACAAGCTTCATTGCAGTCGGAAAAAAGAAAAAAATGCAATTTGAAAGTCAGATTCCATATCGCACACGGAACGCGCATGCATTCCATGCATATCAAAATGTCAGCGCAAACATAAAGCTATAACTGAACCACATCCAGATGTATATAAAATTATATATAATGTATATTTGTATTTATATATACATGTTTTCTATATTTTTATTTTATACAGTGTAAATTTTATGTATGCATTTATATATAAATACATTGTGTATCTATATTGTATACTGTACATACGTAATTCTATACATGTCATGCATTATCACAGAATATTGCGTTTATAGTGAATTTACCATGGAAAGAAACGGGAGCATCTTTCCAAAGTCTCCGCGAGCATCATCTGTTCTTGGGGACGCCTGCACGCTCCAAGCAAAAATGCTTGCGGGGGGAAATCAGAACTGGTGTTTTGTTCCTTTGTTTTTGTTTTGCAGCTCGATTGCGTGTTCTATAGAATCGACAGAGAACCTTCTGTAAGTGGCAGGTATGCACGGTGATGACTGGACAGACTTACCCCTTGCAACGTGATGACCACCACCATCACGTTAGCTAACACCTCCCTCCCCTGGCACATGATTGACTCTTTCTTCCTTTGTGCCGAGGACACTGAAGATCCACTGTCTCGGCGACTTTCCCGTGCACCGTGCACAAGAGTTAACGAAGTCACCATGCTCATTCCCCAGGACTTTTGGGTCCTATCGCTGGAAGCTTGTGCCCTTTTTATTGGTAGGGTATGAGGACCCACAGGTGAAGGGTCCCTCCATCAGGGCAACCAGGTGGTGGCACAGCAGCCCCTCCCCAAAACTAAAATCGACTCCTGATGCTCCTCAAGCTGACTGGTGCTGAGTTTTGGGGAAACAGGAGGGTCTTGCAGCCCCAGAAATCGAGGTTGCATGCCATTGGCCAGAGCTGTCACATGACCGTAATGACCTGCAAAGGGTGCTGGGAACTGTAGTTCAGCTGGGAAGCCTTGCACCTACCTAGAGCACTATGGATTCAGAAAACAGAACAGTTTTTTGGGAGGAAAACCCACATTTTCGAACACTCCTTGTTTTTATTTATTTATTTTAAGATTTTATCTATTTATTTGAGACAGAGAGAATGAGAGAAAGAGAGCATGAGAGGGAGGAGGGTCAGAGGGAGAAGCAGACTCCCTGCTGAGCAGGGAGCCCAATGCGGGACTCGATCCCGGGACTCCAGGATCATGACCTGAGCCGAAGGCAGTCGCTTAACCAACTGAGCCACCCAGGCGCCCATCCTGGGTGTGTTTCTATAATTGCACAGCTGATGTGAAGTAACATATACACCTTACATACTGGTTTCTCTTTCTTTGTTACACAGTGAATTCATTCCTTTGCTGCAGTTTTATAACACGTTTGAGGGTCAGGTCAACTTGTGTTGTAATTTTCCAGAGAAATAGTTTGTGCTTTGCTCATTTTTCTAGATGAAATTCAAGGCCAATTTGCCAAGTTACAAAAGCAATATGATTTTTGGAAGGGATTCCTTTTTTTTATTTTTTTAAAGATTTTATTTATTTATTTGAGAGAGAGAATGAGAGAGAGCACATGAGAGGGGGGAGGGTCAGAGGGAGAAGCAGACCCCCTGCTGAGCAAGGAGCCCGATGCGGGACTCGATCCCGGGACTCCAGGATCATGACCTGAGCCGAAG
>NC_058419.1:125096607-125114530 GCF_002201575.2 Neomonachus schauinslandi
CATGACCTGAGCCGAAGGCAGTCGCTTAACCAACTGAGCCACCCAGGTGCCCCAGAACACTCCTTCTTTTTAGTTAGTGTCTGCAGTTTTGATTTCATGGTCTCAACTTCTCACCTGACTCTAACAAATATCTTATATATTGCAATGAGCATAATTCTACTTATATTAAGAAAAAGAAGTTTATTTGTATTTTTTCCCCCATCCCACCTGCAGCCCTCGCTACCTACCAGGCACGGCTGGGAATGCTTGTCACACAGCAGCTCATTCAACCTCACCATTTGGGGGAAGCAGAGCCCATGATTACACCCATTCTTCAGATGACGTAACTTGAAGCCCAGAGAGGTTGTTTAACTTGCCTCAGGTTGCACAGCTCGAAATGCAGAAGGCAGCCTGTGAACTCATGAATTAGGCCTCAGAGTCCGGAGATGAATCCTGACCGGCTTCACGGCTACATCCCTAGGGAAGCTCAGTGAGTTCCCCATCCTTTCTTGTAAATTAGGAACACACGTACCCAGCACGTAGTGTTGGACACATGAGTTTCTTCACGCTGCCATAACAAAATCCTGCAAACTCAGCGGCTTCAACAACAGACATTTATTCTCTCGCTCTCTCAGTTCTGGAGGCAAGAAGCCTGGGATCCGGGCAGGGCAGGGCTGCACTCCTTCTGAAGATTGTAGGGGAGGCTCTGCTCCAGTGCCCCCTTCCCAGCGTCTGGTCAGTCCTCGGCTTGTGGCAGCTTCACTCTGAGCTGCGCACGACATTCTCCCTGCGAGCGTGTCCGTGTCCACATTTCCCCTCTCACACGGACGCCGGTCCTGTGGGGTTAGCGCCCACCGTCCTCCGGGATGACCTCAGCTCATGACCGCTGCAGACTCTACTTCCAAATAAGGTCACATTGTAGCTGCTGCAGGCTACAACTGGAATATATTAACTTGGGTATTTGTGTGCCCGTGTGTGTGCGTGTGTGTGTGATTTCTTCTTCCCACTCTACAAGTCACACGGCAATCAGCGTGACCACACTCCCCCCCCGCCCCCCACTGGAAAGCATTGCACTTCGCCATGGATATGTGGTTGGGGAGGGGAGCGGAAGGTCTTTCCAAGGGCGTGCAGGAAAATGGAAATAAAAGTATAGCTCCCGTGGTGGTCACCGTTCTCTAGACCTGCCTAAAATTCGATTCCGTGGCTTTGCTCCATTCCAGCGTGAAGATGCTCCTCCAGGCCCGGACCCCCAGGCACCCACTCGAGCTCCCAGGAAGAACTGGGAGTGTTGCTTTTTACACAATATGGTCAATACCATCCTTTCCTTCCTTCATGGGCATGCAGAATGCAGCTAATTGTGACTTTTCTCCTCTTTTTAGCAGGGAAGCATGCCATCCTGGTGGCCCTGGGGGTGGGGCGGGATGCAGGGGGAGTTCCTGAAGGACATATGCCCCCCCCCACCTTAAACTCATGTAACACTCTGGGTCAAGCACACTTCAGGCATCAACCAGTCAATCAATCAATAAAATGCTTCTGCTATATAATCCCCACCCACCCCAAAAAAGATATGCCTCCAAGTACTCATGATTCAAAGATTCTTATTCTTTTTTTTTTTTTAAAGATTTTATTTATTTATTTGAGAGAGAGAGAATGAGAGACAGAGAGCATGAGAGGGAGGAGGGTCAGAGGGAGAAGCAGACTCCCTGCCGAGCAGGGAGCCCCACGCAGGACTCGATCCCAGGACCCTGGGATCACGACCTGAGCCAAAAGCAGACACTTCACTGAGCCCCCTCATGCCCCCCACGGGGGTGATTTTCATCCCTTAATTTTGTAACTACGTTTAAGTGTTCACCATCCATCGTATTCCAGATGGCGCCAATGACAACTCGTCTCCCTCGGCAAAGTGACAGGTGCCCATCTGCTCCCCAAACCCCTGCCGTGACCCTCGGAATGGAGCAGACACCCTGCCACAGGCAGACACACGCCCAATGGGCACCCTGCCCCGCCCAGGACTGCACTAAGCTGCGTAGATAGCTTCCTGAATCGTGGACCTACTGCGGCATGCTGCCTCCTCCTTGTAGGTGGGGATTACAGAAAGCAAGAACATGGCAAGCCAACCGCAGTATTTTTCTTTCTTCTTTTACATTTATTTTTTTAAAATATTTTATTTATTTATTTGACAGAGAGAGACACAGCGAGAGCGGGAACACAAGCAGGGGGAGTGGAAGAGGGAGAAGCGGACTCCCCACTGAGCAGGGAGCCCGATGTGGGACTCGATTCCAGGACCCTGGGACCGTGACCTGAGCCGAAGGCAGACGCTTAACCGACTGAGCCACCCAGGCGCCCCTTACATTTATTAGAATGATGAAAATTTATGTATGACAGGTACAGGAAAAAAACAAAACAGACAGATAGATGTCTTTATAAATGCTTCCACTGCATCTAGGTTTGTACGTGAAGGTGCAAATGCGTGTATCCATGCATTTGCACATGCACACACCTTCACACACGCTTTTAACCAGCATCAAAAGAAACTCACATACAGAAAACGTGCGGCAACCGTGCAGCTTCGTCCCTGGGTGCAAACAGTTGAGAAGCGTGCTAGGACATCCCCGTCCCAACAGGAATTGCGGGCTGCTGTCTTGAAATGGCTCAAATCATACATGAATCCCTGACATGAGACACCACCATCTTAGCTGCAAGTTCCCTTTTGCATTTGGGAAGCTCTCTTTAGGGCTTTCTGCTTTTGGCGCCCCCCCTCTTTGTAGACCTAGGTCCCAATCCATGATGATGAACACAAAGCATGCATATTTAGGACTTTTCTGGGTCCTCTCCATCAGCTGCAGATGGCAAAAATTGTTTCTATTTTGATATTTAGGGCAAAGCCCAAAAGTCCTATAAGCATGTACCTAAGTTGGATGAAACTATGCCAATAAGCCCAAACTGTCTTTTTCCCTCCCTCCTAAAATCTTACTAACATAGAAGCAAATAGCTAGTATGCATTTCAGATGCTTGAGCATTTTTTAAGGTTCTCTACTATGGGTCTAAAAAAATATATATAAACTAAGAAAAAGGATGGCATTGCCTAAAGAACAGAAACCTAGAGAGCATCAGATGGAAACTAATACGAGAACAGTCAAGAGTCACACATCGTGATCGCCATCCCCTATTTTCCCAGAAATCTCGAAACCATAAGATTTCACAGGAAAAGGAAAAGCATCCCAGGCCGCCTCCCCCGCCCCCCCCCCCCCCCGAGATGGCCTGCACTCGAGCGACCGTGCATGCACAATCCCGAAACCCAGCCTCAGCCTCTGCAGGTTGGGGGCAGGGGATGGAGGGCTGGTCGAAGCCACCCCGAGTGGTGAGAATCCCACATTCCACATCAGCCGGGCCGGCGGGCGCTGGCTCCCTGATGAACACTCAGCCTGGGTCAAGCTTCTCCCCAGAGCTGGCTGGAAACCCCCCCACCCCCAGTGGTGCTCCTGAGACCCCAGCAGAAGACAGCACCCGAACCCACGACCCCGTGCCCTGGGACACTCCCCGTGCTTTGGGGCGACACGCACGGGTCGCCCACGTGCACGTCCTGCACCATGAGGTCATGTTGGGAACCCAGGACACAGTCAGCATCTATCCACATTCGCGATCGAACCAACAGATGAGGCAATAATCTTCGTTCGACCCAAGGAGGAGCCCAGTTATCCTCACAAACGCACCTCATCCCGCGGATTTGGGGATGCTTTGGGAGGCGGCTCATCTGTGCCGAACAGAAAACACGTCAGGGCGGCTGGTGACGTCGACAATGAAAGGAATTGTTCCAGGAGCGGCGAACAGGGTTCTGGTCTACACCGAGCTTCTCCCTAAGCGACCGCTGGATCTCGAAACCCTCATACGTGTGCTGGTTCTGGAAGGGAAGATGGGCAACCATGTGTCACAGCTAGGATGAATTGACCAACTATATCTTTTTGGTCGCCGCTAATATTTGCCCAAACCCCCTTTTACAGATGTGGGTTTCATTAATCTTCGCAACCTCGGAAGAGGGAGCTTTTATTCCTTGCAGTTTACCAAATAAAGCTGAAGCATCATGCTCAAACAGTCCACCTGTTGCCCCGTATGTGGCCCCATGCCCAGAAGTGTGTGTCCAGAAGGTGTGGCAGCTTCAAAGTGGAGCTGCCACACCCGTCCAGTTCCGCAGGTTGCACACTGCAAACTCATCCCCCTACAACTTGCCAAGACGGCATGTCAGCCGTCCTTCAGCTGACAGGTGACCTCCCGGACCCAACCGCACAGCCGAGCAACGTCAGCGTGACTGCGTGGAGCCAAGTTCGCTGCAATGCTGAGACCCTCCCCCGCACCCTGGGTCATAAACAAAACCCAAGATGGAGCCGCCATGCTCATACTTGTTAGACGGTTTGCAGGTTTGGCAGCCGGCAAGACCAGGTAACCCTAGGATGAGTCTTGCCCACCTTGGGGGGGGTCCCCTCATGATATGACAGCGAGTGTGCAGTCTTGGTGTCTGAGGACCGTAGCTTTAACAGACGGGCAGGCAGACGTGGTCTCCGCTGGACCCGGTGACCTCATCCCTGAAGAATAGCTAACAGAGGGGACGTCTGGGGGGGCTCAGTCGGTGAAGCATCAGGTCATGATCTCAGGGTCCTGGGATCGAGTCCCGCATTGAGCTCCTTGCTCATCGAGCTCCTTGCTCATCAGGGAGCCTGCTTCTCCCTCCCCCTCTGCACCTCCCCCTGCTCATGCTCGCTCTCTCTCTCAAATAAACAAATAAAATATTAAAAAAAGAATGACCAACTGAAAAACTAGATGGGATGTTTATCTAGCCTCCAAAAAAGCAGAAAGAGCTTCCAGGCAGGGAAAACAAAACAAAAAAACCAACCAAACAAACAAACAAATAAAGCAGGCTTTGTCTCAGATAAACAGGGAGATCATGACCCACATTTAAAAAAAAACAAAACAAAACAAAATAAGAACAACTCCAGGTGCTGCAAAAAGAAAGTCAGGTAAGGTGAGGCGGTTGGGCACAAAATTCCGGCAGGCACCAGGAAAAAAGCCAATTCAGGTCTACACTGCTGGGTTCTGAAATGCCCGCGGGCCCGAAGATGGAATCCAAAGTCACGCTCGGTGTGTCTGCAATGACCATGGAAGCTGCCAGCCACGGGAGGGGTGTTTCAGAGACGCGGTTTTCCCCAAGCTTTCCGGGGGGGCGGGGTGGGGGGCCAGGTGCGGTGTAGACCCGAGCTCCCCCGTGTCTGGATTTGGTCAGTACTCCCCATCCGCCAGCAGAGGGAGGCCCCGGGCAGGTTTTGGGATTTTGCAATCCCACCTAAAACACCGTTCCTGCAGGATTCCCTCCTTAGGGACACAAAGGAGATGTGGGTGAACGCACCCCTGCAAAGCCCAGATGGAGTCCGATGTGGGTTCTTGCTGTGGGGACCACACCTCCACACACCCTCAGCTCGCTTGTGCAATAAGACCCCTCTTTGTGTCTGGGCCCTCCCTGCAGACTGGTCCTCAGGGCCGGCCACCGGGCAGCACCCACCACCCCTGCCCCCAAGGGTAGCCAGCCAGGCGTGATTCTCCAAAACCCAGGAGACTGGACCCCCAAAAATCCTGAACTAGAAAGCCACAGCGGCCCCCCACCCCTTTCCATGGGGTCTGTGCACAAATTCACCAGAAAGCCTTCCAATTCTGTCCCTGCATACTTTTGTTTTTGGAGAGGAATACAAACATCGCAGCCTCAACCCAAACATTTCCCGAGTCCCTTACGATCGATCGAAACCGTATCAGCCCCCCTGATCGCAACCCCGAGCTGAGAACGTTTCAGTCTATGTGAGTTATAACACCCACTCTTGCAGATCACAAAGCTGCTTAAAAATATGGGGAAAAAACCGGAAAAGCATCCCCCATGAGGCCCCAACTTAAAACCACTTCCTTAAGCAAGGCCGCTATATGGGACGTCTCCAGAAATAACCCAGCCCCGTAACAGGCTCCAGGAACTATTTTTATACAACCCAACACTTACCATTTGTCCTGAAACAGTTTCTCCTTCTGTTGCGTTGGCAGAAACCCGCTGCGGCGCCCACCAGCGTGACCACCAGCACGGACACAATAGGAGACACGATTTTCGCTACCATGTTTCCTGCGGGATTGAGAAACCAAAGAGGGTCTCAGAAAACATGTGGCCGGCGAGAAAGCCGTTCATTGTAAATCATCCCACAATCTCACCTTGGGCCCTTCCCACCCTCACATGCACAGGAAAAAATACATAATAATAATAATAATAATAATAAAAAAGAGCAAATCAGAACAAGAAGTCCGAGGAAAGGATTCTGCTTCTATAAGCAGAAGATTTCGAGATTATTGATGACGTCTTACCAGTTCAGGACATTCAAGGCAGAGTATTGCAAATAAGAGGCACTCGATTTGTTTCTCGTGGATTTGTTGAACTGGATGGGTTTGTACCTTTTCCAATTTGTTTTTCGTGGATTTGTTGAATTGGATGGGTTTGTACCTTTTTCGAAGTAGGATGTTTGTACCCTTGCAAAATATATTCAATGCACACGTGCCCACAAAGGTCTGGACACAGGCACACACCTAACCTTGACAGCTTGGAGGCAACCTTAACTGCCAACAGTTTGGTTTCTCTGCCTGGGACCCTGCGTGACAAAAATCAACGGTCCCGAGAAAGAAGAAATCATTGCTTTTACTGGCGAGAACCACCCGTGTCTTCTCTCAGAGTGGG
Organism: Neomonachus schauinslandi; assembly: GCF_002201575.2. Classification (NCBI taxonomy): domain Eukaryota; kingdom Metazoa; phylum Chordata; class Mammalia; order Carnivora; family Phocidae; genus Neomonachus; species Neomonachus schauinslandi. Next base: position 125,103,341 of record NC_058419.1, read on the forward strand.
TCAAGTAGCTGGTGTGTTGTTGGGATGGATACGTGGCCCCCATGGGACGTTGGCTTGGCTACTGTGGCCTGCAGGAAGCATCACTTCCCTCTCCCCACCCTGGTCTGGCATCAGGCCCTCTGTCTGGACGCAGGACCCCATCCGTTCCATGAAACCCCATGTGTGCCACCTCGATTTTTGTCTTGGGCTTGGCCCCTCCAGCCCCCAGCTTGTGTCCGAGAGAATGGTAGGGATGGCTGTCCTGCGAACGCCAGCCCAGACACCCCACAACCCCGAGGCTGTGCACGTGCGTCGGGACGCAGAGGCTGCAAAGCGCTTCCATGCGTCCTTCTCGCGGAGCATCTGTGACGCACAGAAGCTTGGCGTCGGGGCGAGCGCATTCATCTTCAACGTGAAGGCGGGATTGCTAAAAGGCTGCATTCTGCCAACAACGTGTGACCAGCGTGGGCCTCCTGGCCTCCACCCCTGCCCTGTCTGACCTGTTCTGGGGCGGGCATGGACTTCTAGGGGGCTTCTCTAGGGCCGAATGTCCACACCCTCCTTCCCGTTCTCCTTCTTGGCTTCCGTTCGTGCTCTTGCTCAAACACACATGAGCCATCGGTGGCCCCGGGACAGGTCCACGAGCCCCTCCCTGCCCTCGGAGCCCCGAGACCCACCCTCCGCCCTCCTTCTCTGAGCCCCCAGGGAGGTGAGCACCCCGCAGAGGCAGGCTGCTCCATGAAAGCCTGTGGGTTAAGACAGTATGTCCAGACCCTGCTGGCCCGCCCACAGCGCTACGCAAGAACGTGTTTTTATTACAGACGGGAGCGGCACGGATCCATTACCCTGGGGGTTCCCGTAGGTCGAGTGTCCGTCTCCGCCTGTAAAGAGGAAGGCACATGGTCATGGGTTTATTCAGCAGAGTCTCCACCGCCGGGCACCGCGGAAAGGCTGGGCATGCAGCGAGAAGCACCGCGGACGCGGATCTCCGTGTGCGGGGAGCTTACCTTCTCCCCGAGGAGGGGGCGCACACTCAGCCTCAGGAGGGGGCTGTGGACGCTACATCCAATGCTGAGGAGTGCGAGGGGCCAGCGTAGCAACAGGGCAAAGCAGCTTCCATTCCAGGGGACAAGGGATATACACACACCTTTACAAACGCAACGTGCACGTGCACCCACGGACAGGTGCACACACTCACGCCGCCCCCCATGCGCGCACCGCGCCCCATGCGCGCACCGCCCCCCATGCGCGCACCACCACACATGCAGGCGTGCACACCCCCACGTTTGCAGAATACATGCAAACAGACCTGCAGGCACGCATACAAGCCACACACATACACACGTGCACACATCCACCTGCACACGCACGCACACAGTGCGCACACAGAGACACATGGACATCTATATGCAAATCCATGTGCACAGACTCATGCACACAGAGGCACACGTGTGCGCAGGAGAAAGACATGCCCGTGTGCATTAGCAAGTAGACGTGTGTGTGCAGCCAAATGCACACGCATGCAGAGGCAGACATATGCACACATACAACCATAAATGTGTGCAGCGGCGTGCACCCATCTGCACTCATGCACGCATGCACGCGCATTGGCACACACTTGCACACACACGCATGTACAAACACACACACACAATATCAACTGTAAGCAGGGCTTACTTACTTCCTTGCAAGAAAGTGAGACTGCGCTGCATGCAAAGCAACTTTGGTGACCGGTGAGCACACGAATTAGACCCCGATGGTCAGTTAACTTCCACGCAGGAGACAATAGGACAAGCTTCCCGCCAGCGCCCAGATGGGGTGTTAGTTCTCCCCAAGGACAGTTTCTCCGCACACAGCTCGTAAGAAATAATTCCTTTACCGTAAGTATTTCCGTAAGAGTTGGGTCTAGAGTGCCCTCCTCCTGCAGGACAGAAAGACCACGTGTCCAGAAGTTTCGGCGACACCACTCAGAAAACCAGCACACCCGAAGCAAGATGCAGCGTGAAGCTGCGGAGATTTCCGGCCCTCCCTCCCCATGCAAAGGGAAGAGACACAGTCACCACGGGGCGGCCTCTGACCACACAAGAAGCGGCGGCTGAGCTCAGCCTGTATGATGCACGGCTTCCCCTGACACCCTCTGGAGCTCATGGAGACTGGGGCACACGCCATGCTCATGCCCGAAGACCGGGCGCTTGCCTTAGCTCACGTGCAAACACACTTGCCATGAGGCCAGCCTGGGCAGTGCCGTGGGCACAGACTACAGTCATCCCGGCCAGTGAAACAGGAAGATTTCTGGCACCTTCTTCCCATTTCTGGAGACCGTTTCTCAACGAAGGTTTGAGATGATAAATGGACCGCTTGGTGCTAATTTCGTTAATTTGGAAGCGGGAGCATTTTTGTGGGTGCTGTTTAAACACTGATGGGTCATTTGATCAACTGCCTCCGGATTGAGCCGTGTCCCCCTCCCCAAAATTCATATGTTGAAGTCCTAGCTCCCCGGAACTGCAGAACGGGACTGCGCTTGGAGGTGGGGTCTTTAAAGGTAACAACGTTCCAAATTAAGGTAAAATGAGGTCGCTAGGATGAGATCACTAAGCTGTTAGGACTGGTGTCCTCTGTGCAGGAGGAAGGGACATGCCCAACGCGTTCTGCCACCTCCAGGGAGAAGCCGGGTGACGCGGTCACCTGATGCATGAACCCAATCCTCGGTGCTAGTCTGAGAGCTGACTCACAGCTTGGCGCAGCTCAGCACCACAGAACAGGGGTCCAGACACGGATGGGGCCAGATGCGCGTTCCCAGAGCCTCACATGCCAGTGAGCGTGGCCCTCCGGAAAACCGCATCAGCCACGCTTTTTCCTGCAGCTTGACCCTGGCCCCGCCCGAGAGCATGGGGTCAGGGGAGGGGGGTTTGCAGACATTGTGTCCCCAGGGTGAATGGTCATCCTGATGAGTGTGCTTTTCTGCACTCGGAGGGGAGACAGGTCCCCAAGACATGGCGGCGTGGGATCAGAGCCCTGACTAATTTCCTGGGGAATAAATGTAGGCATCCTTAGGGCTCCTGGGAACACTGCTAGATGAGTCATTTCTTTCCCGCTTGTGAATCCGGCAAAGAACAAAACAAGGCTCTGGGAAGGATCCTCGCGGAGGGAGAACCATCAGAGACAGGTGCATGGGGTAAACACATCCCCGGACTGGGATACCTCCCTGGCCTGGAGGGTTGTGGGGGCGTCATCTGACCATGCAACATTCAACGTGGCTGCTTATAAAAATATCGAATAAGCTTTTGTCCCACAATTTCCAAAAAAAGAGGATGATGGGCACATCACATCTGCACACTGAGTTTAAAGGAGACAGCTTTTGACCCCTCTCCACTAGGACCCTTCACACGCCGCCTGTCCCATACAAGCGTGTGCACCTTGGAGGGACAGCATTATGGGGACGGGACCATCTATAGGGCGACAGATATCTGTCCCTTAAAGCACACTGTTTGAGCACCATGCTTCACCTTTACTTTAGAAAATGGGATATAAAATAAAAATTTCCCCTTCAGAGGTTAGGGAGGTTAATGGGACCACATCTCCGAAAGGACCATACCCCTTGCCAACGCACCATACAAATATTAGTTTTGGCCAAAAAGATAAGTCACTCAATTCATTCATGGTGCTCAAAACGCTTAACACATGCCAAACGGAAAAGAAAAATAATGCTTTGAAATCAATCCACAAGTTGATTGATGGGCAAAGGGGACTCAAAGGTACAAACGTGTAGTTACAGGATGAATAAGCCCTGGGACGTCACATAGAGCCTGGGGACCCTAGTTAACAATCCCGTATCCTATATTTAAAAGTTGCTAAGGGAGTAAATCTTTAAGGTTCTCATTTTACAATAAAAAATAAAATTTGTGGGGCGCCTGGGTGGCTCATTCGGGGAAGCATTTGCCTTCAGCTCAGGTCATGACCTCAGGATCCTGAGATCGAGTCCCGCATCGGGCTCCCTGCTCAGCAGGGAGTCTGCTTCTCCCTCTCCCTCTGCTCCCCCTGCTTCTGCTCACTCTCTGTCAAATGAGTAAATAAAATCTTTTAAAAAAATTTAAAAAGCAAAATTTGTAACTATGTGTGCCAGTGGACACACAAAAAAATAAAATTTGTGTGTGCCGATGGACACAAAAAATAAAATCTGTAACTATATGTGCCGATGGACGTTCCGCAGACTTAGAGCCATGATTACTTTGCGACATATAATAAATGTTGGATCACTACTCTGTACACCTAGAACGAATACAATGTTCCATGTCAATTGTATCCCAATTAAAAAAAAATAATCAATCGGTAGCATTTCGTTTTCCCAGCGACGACGTTTTGTTCTCAGTCTTCCCTTAGGGAAGCAGAGAGCGTCTGAGGGCTTTGAGACCCGCTGATCCGTTTGCAAAGAGCTCAGTGTAGACAAGAACCCCACGAATCACTCCTGTGGACTTTTCTATTCCTTCCTGGCAGAATCTGCCTCCCCGAAATGTTTTCTGCTGGCAGTAGATCAGCCGCCTAACAAAAAGCCCCCAGTGTGTTGGATGTTGTCCCCCTGGTGAGTGTTGCTGTATGCCGTTCTGTTTCCCGCTACCTGGACGCTGGGGGCCCCTGGACAGCAGGACGCGGCCAAGCCAGACGGTCAGTGCGGAGAGGGCTGCGAACCCCGGACGCCAGCACACAGAGCCCCAACACCCAGGACCCCAGGAAGAGGCGGGGATGGGCATGCAAGGGGGAGCCCAGCAAAGACGACCCCCACCCCGCCGCCCACCGGGGGTCCGGGCGCTGGGCGTACCGTGCGTGTTTCCGGACCCATCATTGCTGGGGTAGTAGCTCCCACCACCTGCGGGAGAGAAGGTCCGTGTCAGGGATGCTCTGCTGGGAGGCATGGGGTTCCTGGTGATGGCAGCAAAGCCGTGCCCACGACTCACCCCAAAGAGAGCCCCACATGGTGGCAAAGAGCGGGAGCCACCAGGGCACGTCCAAGGCTGCCCGCCTAAAGTCACAGCTTTCTGCTAGGACAACTCCCGCCGAGACAGACCCCCTGTGGAAAGTTCGGTGCCTTCAGAGAGCACACATGGACCCGGACGGCTCCCCGCGCACGCAGGTGCATCGTCCTCCTGCAGAGAGATCTGAGCGGGACCCACACCCTCGTACAGAAGCACCTTCACGAGATGGGCAGACCGGAAAGGCGAAGCCCATCGTGAACCTTCTCTCTTAGGGGCATGTTTAGGGTTGGCTGATCGTGACCATCACAGCCCTGAAGACAAAGCTGTTTGTTCACGGTGCTGAGCGTCGCAGAAAGAAGGCGCACACGCACCCTGCATGTGCCCTTTGGCAAGGTTTTGGGGCGGAGGCCTTCCCTCTTCTGGAACACATCGGGCACGACCAGACAGAGGAGAAACCTCGCCTACGGGACACAAAGCCTCATGCATTACAGCCTGGAGCCCGAGACTATAGAGGGCTCTGTCCCGACCGACCCCTGCTTTTGTTTACCTAGGGAAAATTCTCGGCGGGTGGTTCCATTCCAGTGATAGCAAGAACGTCCATAAAGGCTTTATACATACCTGTGTACGTGTGCATAAACGTCTATCTATATACGTAGGTATATACACACATACGAACAAATAAAAGTATACATAGATATATATAGAAGTACACGTACAAAGATACATACACATATAACAGTATACATACGTACAGATAAAAGTAGATAAATATACATAAAGATATAAACACACACATACATATGTAGATATACGTATATAAAGATATATATACTCAAAATATATGCATACATTTTTAAAGCTGTCTCTATGTACATATATAAACATATTTACACACATATAAAGATATATCTATACATATATAAAGGTATATGCATATGCAATATTAGAGAAGTATATATATATAAACACGCAAATATAGAAATACATACATATTCAGAGGTGTGCATGCATACAAACATATATAAATATAAAGGTATGTAGAAATACAGATATAAATACATATATACACTATATATATGTATGTGTACATAAAGGTATCTAACACCTATATTAAGATATAGATAGATAGATATACACACATGTACAAGTGAAGAGATATATACATACATATTTATAAAAGGTGTATATGTAACAGAGACATAAATAAGTACATACATATATAAAGAGATATATACATAAATAAAGATAGAGATTTTATGTATATAAAGGTGTTTATGTAAATGTATAAAAGGATATATATATATAAATATAAAGACATATAAATAGGTACATACATATATAAGGGATATATAGCTAAATAAAGATATATAGACATACATATATAAAGGTGTTTATATAAATATATATGAAGAGATTCATAATGAATATAAAGATATATAAATATGTACATCCAGGGTGCCTGGGTGGCTCAGTTGGTTGAGCGACTGCCTTCAGCTCAGGTCATGATCCTGGAGTCCCTGGATCGAGACCCGCATCGGGCTCCCTGCTCGGTGAGGAGAATGCTTCTCCCTCTAACCCTCCCCCATCTCATGTACTCTCTCTCTGTCTCATTCTCGCTTTCTCAAATAAATAAATAAATCTTAAAAAAAAATGTACATCCATATATAAGGGATATACAGCCAAGTGAAGATATATAGAGAGTATATATATAAAGTATATATACCATATAAAGGTGTTTATATAAATATATATACAAATATATATTTATATGTATTTATATGTACATATATTTATATGTATATATACACATATTTATATGTATATGTATACATATATATACATATATATATATGTGTATATATACACGTATGTGTGTATATACCTACGTATATATAGACGTTTATGTGTATATTTATGTGTATATATTTATATGTATATATATGTATATATATGTATTTATATGTAAATATATATAAAGCATATAAAGGTGTTTATATAAATATATACACAAATATATATTTATATGTACATATATTTATATGTATATATATACATGTATTTATATGTATATATAAAGCATATAAAGGTGTTTATATAAATATATATAAAATATTTAAGGGATAAACGCATAGGTAAAGATATATAGAGACATATGCATATAGAGATGTTTATATAAATGTATATAAAGGGGTATATAGGTAAGTAAAGGTATATAGAGACGGGCGCACGTCCAGGTGCATATTTAAAGGTCCGTACGGGGATCCGTACACGAATATAAAGATGTATAAATACGTACATGCATTCATAAGGGATCTGTGCATGAGTAAAGACGTGCAGAGACGGATGGGCGCACGTCAGGTGCATATTTAAAGGTCTGTACGGGGATCCCTATACGAGCACAGAGACACATAGAGAGCTGGGTGTCTCCAAAGCCAAGCACACATCACGCCTTGCAGGATACCTACATGCACAGAAGTGTCCGGAAAAAGGCACGAGCCCAGGTGTGTGCCGAGCTATGAAGGAACGCACACGCACGAGTACACGCAGACACACACACACGCGCGTGTTTACACAGACACAACCACCACTTGTCAGTGCCATCTGCCCCGTGGCCCGTGTTGCCCACGACACAAACCTGCAGAGGGGACAGGCGCACGGAGCACGCCCTCCGACGCAGCGTGGGACGCGTGGGACGCAGATGCCCTGTGCAGCGCATCTTCCGCTCGGGGCCGACTCTGCACCCAGGCCTCCCCAACACCTCCCCAGTCAAGAGAGAGAACCCGCGGGCATACCTGCGGGCGGCTTGGGTCTGGGCGGGTAGCGGCCGTCGTCCCGGTCCGTGTTGCCGAAGTAACCTGCGGGGTGCACAGACCATCCCTGAGACCCTGTACGGACGGCGCTCCGTAAACCCCAGCCCGCATGACGGACGCGTGGGCACGTTATGGAGAGCGGGGCAGACCATTTGCAGGACGCCGGGACGGTGGGACCAAACTGCAGGTGTTCCCAGTGCCGTCCAGGTGGGACACCATTCTTCCTGTGGGGAGAAGGTACGGGGGACCCGGCAGCCTGGGGAGGGAAGGTGCTTGGACGGGCCCCTTATGATCTGAGAGTTGAAGGGAGGTGCAGAACGCAGAGGAAGGCAGTGATCCATCATATCTCAGACCCCCAGGCCCCAGGACCTTTGCACATGCCCTCTGCACCGAGGCTTCTCTTCCTGCCTCAGCCCTTGTGCTAAGACCACCTGCACGCTGGGTGGGACCCCACAGCTCCCACTGCCCCATCCATCCCCGTCCGCTTGGTGGCTGCCACACCCCCACGCCGAGAACCAAGAACCAGCCTCGGCACAGAGCATGTGCTCACGGAAACACTATGGAATGCCTCTGGATACTGAAACCTGTGGAATTTCCAAACATACCTGAGCTGACGTGAAAGGAGGTGCTTCTGAAAAGGCCCTAAAGATGGGTGCTGGTTGCCGGGGGCACCAAGCCCCCCTGTGATGAGCGGGTCCTAAATTGCAATCCCGCCCCCCGACCTCTGGGGACGGGGAAGGCGCCAGAGGTGGAGTTAATCCCCAGTGACCCACGATTTAATCCATCGTGCTTCCGTGATTGAAGCCCGCCTAAAACCCAAAAGGACGGGGTTCAGCGAGAGTCGCGGCTGCGGAACGCATCCACATGCCGCATGGGGGACGCACTGCCCCTTCCCGGGGAAACAAGCTCCTGTCCTCGGGACCCCTGCAGATCTCACCCCATGCACCTGTTCCCCCAAGAGCTCGTGCATATCCTTTATCAGACCCTGCAGGGTAAACTATCACCTGTGTTTTCCCCGAGTCCCGTCAGCCAGTCTGGCAAATTAACGGAGCCCTGGGAACCGCCCATCTATAGCCAGACGTTCAGAAGCTCAGGGGACAACCTGCATTTGCAACTCTTGTCTCAACTGGCGACGGTGCCCTTGGACTGAGCCCTTACCCTGCGGGATCCGGGGCTATTTTCGGGCACAGAGTATCAGAAGCAAGTTAACCGCTCGGTCGTGTCAGCAAACACACACGTCGGATACACCGTGCAGCCTCCCGCACGTCCCCGTGTGGGACAGTGGAATATGGTGATGCGTGCTCACCAGAATTTCCCTGCCCTCTTTTGAATAAACTTGCTTACACCCTGAGCTGGTTTTGGATTTTTTTCTTTTAATCAAAATACAGTGAAATTTAATGTGCACTTGGGTCCCCAAAGCTCAGTTTGGGGTTCAGTGATTGCCTTTGTTAACATTCTCCTAGGCACCAAATATCCTGACCCTTTGCTGGGGATGCTGACATATGAAGTCTGGCGAGGGGCCCTGAGCTGCCCGCTGGGGCCAATGGGGGAATGTCCGTGTTTACAATCAGAATAAACCTCGGGGCCTTTGGGGGGGGGGCAGCCTATCTGCAGAAGCCGGCAGCTGGATGTGAGTTGTATTGGGGTGTCGGGGTGCAAAGGGGGTTCCAGGGGGCAGCAACAGCACCCATGGCCAACGATCGCCGTCCCCAGATAGGAAACTGAGTATCTTGTCACGGCACTGGCCGCAAGCCGCAGCCTGCCCACCTCCCAGGTGTCTCTTGCACCCACAGGGAGGCAGGTCCTGGCAGAGACCCCACAGCCCTCACGTTTGAGCTGGCGGTTGCTAATGCCATGCAGATGCGTGCAGCCAACTTCAGCATTGGAAGATGTGCATCCAATGGAAAACCCCACAAAAGGTGTCCACCTGCTTGGAAAACCCACAGAAGGCATCCACCTGCTTGGAAAACCCTACAGAAGGCATCCACTTGCTTGGAAAACTCACAGAAGGCATCCACCTGCTTGGAAAACCCTACAGAAGGCGTCCACCTGCTTGCTGCTCCCAGATGCCTGAAGCCTGCATGCTTTCTCCCCAAGAGCCAAGACATGGCCCCAGAGATGCATGTTTGGGGACTTAGGATGCCCTAAGCATCCGTGGGCAAAATTTGTCTGCACAACCCACCCTTCTCTCCCCATGGAGTTCCAATGCCCCCTGCCCTCCCAGGGCGTGTGTACAGGACTGAGCTACTTGGGACCCAGGTGACATCCAAGGGGAACTTCTCAGGGTTTGCAGGACCATCCATAGTCAGCCTGCGCCTCTTTCCCCTTCCCCATATTAACGATTTGGTCTCTGTCCAGTCTCTGAGAAACCCCGTGGATATGCACGGCTGTCTGACCCGGGGTCTCATAAAACTGTGAAATGCAAAATCAGGCAGTGACCTGTTCAATTTCTCTCCACAGAAATCGCTCCATCAGGGACACCCGCCCAGAGCTGTGGGGACCCCTGGGAAAGGAGTTTCCGGAAACCTGTCCTGCCATCTAGTAAGGGCCAGCCGCCGAAGACACGGTGGCATCTTCAAGAAGCTGAGTCTCGCGACTCCGGAGAGCTCATGATAGAGCTCATGATTTCTTATTAATTTTGCTTCAAGTGGGATCTCCAGAAACATCTGTGAGCTGTGACCAGCGTCCGTCATGACCCCTCATTAAGGAGGGGACATGGATGCCATGTTGGAGGACACTGGATGCCATGGCCGGGAATTTGGGGAGGGCATGGGGTCTGTGTAGAGCATTCCAGCAAATGGAGTTGAGGGTGTGCACCCTGACGGAGGGATTTAAGGGTGGATCCTCTATCCCCAACATTGGAGTGCACTCCTTATAAAACAGCCTCTGGGCATTTGAAAAACACTGCCATTTCACCATCGAGGACGGAATTTCGAGAGCGTCAGTGCGGATGGTGCATCCATCCCCAACGCTTCTGAATCCCGTCTTAATGCGCTTACCTCCACCGCCGTCAGAACCGCCAGGCTGTGGGCGAGGGGGTGGCCTCGGCTTTGGGTAGATACCTGTCAGAAAATAGCAAGGGGATTTTAGGAACGCTTCTGGAAGCCCTTGGCTTAGCCCAGCCTCACATGGCTCTACCTGGTCTTAGGTTTTAGGTTTTGGGCGCTGTTGTATTGCTGAAGACTTTATTGACACTGTTTCCTTTTATTTTATTAAGAAATGTATGGGAACTGGGTCTGCCAGGTTTTTGAAGCCAAGGAGACACGGAGGGTAACTTGCCATGCACAGGGCACACAGGTGGGCGTTTTTGAACGGGACATAATTTGGAACCCTACAAACGAGCGGGAAAGGAACTTGTCCTCAGCCTAATTAAAAATCCATTAGAAGAACATACAATACCCCCTGATCACGCGGTATTTTCCAGCGCTCAG
>NC_058419.1:125114540-125125133 GCF_002201575.2 Neomonachus schauinslandi
CTAGCAGGTGCAGGCTTAATGATAAAGTTCAGCTTGCAACTTAAATTAAAAAAAAAGGCAGAGAAATTCTCCCGGTGCATTTTTAAATCGATGTCAACGCTTTCTTACTAAACACATTCTTCTTCTGGTTGTTGGTTATCTCTCTCTCTCTTTCTTTTATTTTAAATGTATTATTTATTTATATACTATATGTCATATTATGACATATGCTAATTATATCTTATATATAACTATATATTAAATGTTATGTTATATAAATATATTAAATATATTATTTATATTATTTATTTTATATTATTTAATAATATATATGCTTATATATTATTACATATGATATAGTACATATACACATAATATATATTACATGAATATATATTAATATCTTATATAACTATATATTAAATGTTATGTTATATAAATATATTATTTATATTATTTATATTTTTTATTTTATATATAATTTAATAATATATGCTTATATATATTATTACATATGATACAGTACATATATACATAATATATATTATATGAATATATATTAATATCTTATATAACTATATATTAAATGTTATATAAATATATTAAATACATTATTTATATTATTTATTTTATATATAATTTAATAATATATATGCTACATATAATATATATGCTACATATAATATATATTATGTGTGTCATATATGAACTATATCATATATAGTTATATATTATATAATATAAATAGATTGTTTTCTATATAGTATATATGTTACATAATATATATTACATTATATGTAATTACAGATTATATTTTATTATGTTATATAAATATATTATTTACTTTACATGCATATCATATATGTTATATTATATAGTATATAATGTATATAATTATATATTATATTTCATTATATGGTATATAAACATATTATTTATTTTATATATAATTTATTCTTTTATGTTTTAAAAGACTGTCTTTATTTATTTTAGAGAGAGAGAGTGGACAGGGGAGAAGCGGAGGGGGAGGAAGGGGGAAAGAATCTCAAGCAGACTCTGTGCTAAGTGCGGAGCCAGATGCTGGGCTCGATCTTAGGACCCTGAGATCATGACCTGAGCTGAAACCAAGAGTCAGACACTTAACTGACTAAGCCACCCAGGTGCCCCATATATATAATTTCATAATGTATGTACTGTATATAATATATAGTATGTGTGCTATATTTGTGCTATGTAATATATATAATTATATATTGTATTTTATTGCATGGTATATATTATTTATTTTATATATAATTTAAGAATGTATACTGCATGTGACCCACCTATGTGCTATGTAATTATATATCATAACACGTATGTTGTATACGTCACGTCTCTATTACTAAGGTGTCATGGACATATAAGGTTATATTAGTTTCAGGCGTACAGCATGACGATTGGGTATTTCTGCACATGTCAGAATCTCGTTAACACCCATCACCATAGCTACCAGCTACCACACATTCTTTTTTTCTTGTGGGGAGAACTTTCCAGACCTACGCCCCGGGCAGCCTCTGAGCACGCAATTCGGCATTATTAACCGTGCCGTTCTTGTCGGCCAGCCGTCCTCGTTGTGGTGCACGTGGACGCCGTGCGTCCATACTCACCTGAGCTTGGCTTCTTGGTGGGTTCTGTGCACAAAGAGAAAAAAACAAATCCAATCAGCATCGAAGATTTGTGCACAGCTCACAGAAGGAACAGTTAACACCCTTATAAAAAGGGAAAATTTCAAGGACTAAATATGACATGTTTTGAACACAAATCTCATCGTGTATTGTTGCGGGAGGGGGGAGAAAAGAAAGAAAACACACTTAGAATCTATATCTACCAGTCCTTCCCGGGAGCTGTGCAGGGTTGGGGTGGGTGGGAGGAAATTTAGTGAGGTGGTCCACTCGGCTCGTGAGCACCTAAGTGAGAACAAAGGCTTTTCGGTGGCGAGGGAGAGATACTTTGCACAAAGGCCGACGTAGCCGAGAGCACCCAGGGCCGGCGGGCATGTACGTGGTGACTCGTGCATCAGGAAGGCGGCCACGTGTCATCTTCTCTCTCCCTCTTTCATGTGTGTGTTTATTCAGTCAACAAACGCTGCCTGAGTGCCCACGGGCACCGGGGACTGTGTAATGGGGGTGCACACAGCCCCCCAGGCGATTGCACAACCACGAGGCCAGCGTTTGAGGCCGTGGACATCGGCTGGGCGGTGCCTGGGGTGCAGAGCACAGTGTGGGTGAGCGTGCGTGTGGGGCCTGGGGGCGCAGACGGACGGCAACAGGAGCTCAGCGGAGGGAAGACGGACGGGACGGCCTGGTGCACGATGGCCAGGCTCCTTCCGAGCAGACGAAACCACGTGTCCTCGCTGTCGACCCACGCGGTGGCAGGTGCCTGAGCTCCTTCCTTTCCAGGGCTGAGTCAGATTCCCTCCGTGCAGGGACCATCTGCCCCGGGGCTACCCTGCCCTCCAAGCTGTGCACACCGGGGACAGTGAAGCCTGAGGACCCCACTGCACCTTGACAGGGGAAACAGAGTCTCCACCTTGGCGTGCGTCCACCATTAGCTTCTCCCACTGCACGGACCGTCATCCCCTACCTGCCCCATGGTGGTTCAGATCAGTGAAAACCTCCGTGCACGGGGAAAATCCCCATGGGGGCGGGTGGTTTTGCATCAGGAAGTCTCTGTCCTTTGTAAGGTAGGGGTCGGTGTGCCCACCCCGTCCTCATTGTTACCACCCCTTGTCTACCTGCGCTGAGTGACCGTGGGCTGTGGCCGGAGCCAGAATCCGCCGATGATCCTTCTCAGAGCAGACAAGCCTTTGTCTTTCTTTCAAAACAAGACCCCCCTCCCCATCCCACCGTGTGTGCGTGGACACCCCCTGTCTCCCAGCCAGACCTGATTCCAGACCCTCCTGCACGGTCCAGGAGCTGATTATTCAGCTTTCTGGCAGCAAGCACATCCAGCTGGGCTCAAAAATGCTAAAGACAGGGCATGGGGGGCTCTCCAACCCCACGCCCCCTCTCTGGGGAAAGCAAGCAGCCTCGTCCACGGAGGTGGATGGAGAACCTGCTGGGAGGGAGGTCCCCCAGACCCCCTGAGCAGCTGCCAAGCTGCGGCAGAAGCAAACCTTCCCCCCCACCGCGAAATACGGTCACTCACCGGGGTCATCGAGAGCGTCGGCCAAGTCGAAGTCACGCTGACCTGTGGGGGGGCACAGAGGGTGTAAGTGGACCGGACGGGAGACGTCAGGGGTCCTGGTTCCTGGCTGCAGGCTGCTCCCCTCCGCCCCGCCTGCCCGTGCTAAGCCACACAGGGGCCTTGGCGCGAAGGTCAGCCCACCACGAGAGCTCAGCAGAGGGTCGCAATGTCTCGACCTCCCCCCCGTGTGTTTGTCCGACGAATATCTCGTCTTTCCCAGCAGCTGGGTGCCCCTCACCCAAGACGCATGTTTTGGCAGATTATTATGGCATTGCAGTTTCCAAGGAGGAAAGAATCCTCCTGGGATCCCAACTCCTTCTAGCTCCCTCCCAAACTGAACACGGGCATGTTTCCGAAACGCCAAGCATCTGTGCGTTCTGCAAACACTGCTGGGTGTTGGGCGTGTGCCAATGAACCCCCCAAGCCCTGCTTCCCAGCTCTCTCAGGGGAGACAGGTGCATGAGCACCCCTAAAGGGAGGGATGGGCTGCCTCGGGTACCAGAAAAACGAGGCAGTGGGCAATTGCTCTTCTTGTGTGAGCACACCTGGAGGTCTTCCCGGAGGAGGTGACGTGTGAGCTGTTTCTAAGGTGCCCGTTTTCTCACGACAACGAAACACCCCAATAATCAGAGAGCAGCACCTCCTAGGCAAGAGGAGTTCCCTCACGTCAAGGGACAGAAACTAATATTTTTAAAATCGGGCCGAATGGGAAACAAAAGCAATCAGCACAGCCCACACAAAAGCCAGCAAGATCCGCACAACGCACCGGCCGAGTGGTGGCCACGGCCCGAAGCTGACATCCAAGACTAGCGAGCTTGTCCCTCTGCTCCTGAAGCCACCGTTTGGGACGCGACCCTGCCCGACCGACCGCAACAAGGACTCAAAACCAAGTGTTTTTCCCTACTGAACCCGGAGCCCAAACCTCCCCCTGCCGAGCGAGCCAGCGCCGTGTTACTTCCGCTTTGCAAACCGGGGCCTGACAACAAAGCCGTCCCTGACCTCTGAGTCCTTGCCCTGCAGGAATTTGGGGAGACGGTCCCCAGGAGCCAGTCCCCACCCCCGTTTCTACCTTCAAGAATGCCCCCCCCCCCGGGGGGGGAAATGCATGTGCAGGATTTGGGGTATTTTCCTCTCTACGGGTGGGTGTGCGATGCAGGCCCGGCCACAGGCCACCCCCTCGCTTTCCAGGACCTCCCCCGGAAGGCTTTGCACAACACTCCCAACCAGGCCCTCCTCCCCGAGCTCACAAATTTCTGCGGCTTTCTGGCAAAGAAGTCTGGAATCTCGGCAGGAGCCAAGACCGTATTTCTGCTTTTTTGCTGGCTCAACTCGAAGTTGCTCTGGCTGGAGCAACGTGCATGGGGGGCACGGGGCGTGTGGCTGTCCAGCTTGGGGACGGGGGTCCCCCCTGGGTGGACGGCTCGGATGCTCTCCAATCCCAGGGTGCTGATGCTTGGCACACCTCCTGCATTCACCAAAACTCTTGGAATTTCTGCATCTGAAATGCTTCACCTGGGGACCTTATCCGTGTGTATTTTCTCTAAAAAAACCCCAAAATCTTTTAAATGAGCTGAGGATGGCCCTGGCCACCCCAAGTTCCTCTCCGGCCCATTGAGACTTTCCTTCCCGCACAAATTTGCCCCTTTCGCTGCTCCCACAATTACAAGAGCGACGTCAGAGGACGTTTCCGATTCGGGCCCATTTGAATCCCCTTTTGGGGGTGACAACTTTTTTTTTTTCCAAACAGCTTCGCTGAGATAGAATTCGCCGCGCGGACGATTCGCCCATTTAACGCGTGCACTAGGGCGGCGTGGAGCACGTTCCCCGGGTCATGCAACGACCACCTGTCTCTTATTTCCAGAACATTCCACTGCCTGCAAAGGAGACCCACCAGCAGCCCGTCTCCAGGCCCCTCCCCAGACACCGGTGACCACAGACCAGGAGCCGGTTTCCTGGGGGGCCTTATGGGCAGAGTCAGAATTCACGCTGGACCCTCGGGCAGCCTCCGCCGCAGCCCCGCGCTCCGGGAAGGAGTCTGGGCGTCGGGAACCAGGTGACCCCTGGACGCTGGGTGGCCTCGGCGTGCAGCAAGCTTTGCTCGGCAAGGACAGGCCTCTGAGGGTGGGGGACCCCTAGGCTGGGGTGCAGCGAGCAGCAAGCCCCGTGGTCCACACGGGAGGCCCCGGGGGACGTGCCCCCCTCCAGAGCCAATCGCATTGAGCGGCTTCCGACTGTGGAGGCGTGGCTATGTCCCTGCGGGGCAGGGGGCCCGTCTGCCTGGCCAGGGTCTGCTCCGCTCCAGCCTCTGACTGCTACTCGTGCAGGAACAGCCTGGGCTCCATCTGCCGCCCCAGGGGCTCTCTCTGGCCACCCTCGTCCAGGGCGGACGCGCAGGACTCCGCGTCAGGCTGGCTTCTCAGACACCCCCTCGCAGGGCGCTGGGGGCGCACAGGCTGGGGGTGCACACCCCTTCCGTGCAGCTCCCGTGCGCAGGACTCCGCGTCAGGCTGGCTTCTCAGACACCCCCTCGCAGGGCGCTGGGGGTGCACAGGCTGGGGGTGCACACCCCTTCCGTGCAGCTCCCGTGCACAGCTCCCCACCCCCGCAGGCCCTGACATTCAGGAATGACCATCGCCATTCTGAGCCAGGGCCTCACCCCCGGAGTTCCAGGAACCCCACATAACACTGGCGGCCCGTAAGCTGCTCCAAATGCCTCGACCACGCCCGTCGTCCCAGATGAGCAAAAGCCTCTGTGTAATCCGCCCTGCCCACGCACCCGGCTGGCCTCTCCCAAATGCCTGTGCCCAGCGGGTGGGGGCTGCCCGCACTGCATGTAGGATCCCTGACCCCTCCTCATCTCTGCATACATCAGGAACCAGGGTGCCCCCTCCCCGCCTCTGCAAACCGCCCTGGCCTCCGGGTCCCCTCCCTTATCAGCAGTACCTTTGCCAGGATGGAAATGCTTCCTGAGCTCTGGGTGGGGGAGATGGGTCACCCCATGGGTCACCAGGCAGCCACACCTGGAAACGTGGGGTTTACCCTGAAAGGGCTGCTGTGTGAGCAGGACTCATGCATGCAGCGGGGAGGGACTCCCCGGGACCTCTTGCATCAGTTGGCGACTCTGGCCAGCATCAGGCACCCATGTGGGGACCGTCCAGTCCTGCAAGCCAGGCGGGAAAGACCCAGGCGGAGCACCTGCGGCCAAGACGTGGCAGGGGTCCCACCCGTGGCAAGGGGTCCCCGTGCATTTCAGGTCCTAGCTGGGCTGGGAGCTCACTCGGGCTGACGAGACTGCTCCTGGGCCTCAGTCTCTGGAGACACCCAGGCAGGGAGGGTGCGCATGAGCCCATTGCACTCATAGGCATTATTTTTCCACTCGGAGCACATGACGTGGCTCGTGTCCCGAGACCTGTTTCTGATCTTGTCTCTCCTTTTGCTTAGTGAGCTCGGGGACGTTTAATCAAACCCACACGTTTTGGATCCATGACCCCAGGGAGAAAGCAGCGTCCTGGGTCCTGGGGTCATGACGCTGGTGATCCTGCTGAGATCCCGGGGACGTGGGCTCACGGTGGCTCATGCTGGTGGGCGTCTGGCGGTCAGCATTATATACAAGACCCCCTCCCTCCACCAAAAACAAAAACAAAAAGTTATTTGGGGTCTTTGAGTAGCACTTGGAGGAATTTTGTCATCTCCAGGGGCTGTCCTCTCCCGGACCGCCAACCCCTCGACCCCCACAAGACTCCCATCTGCTTCCTACTGCACTTTTCATGCCCTGAATTTCTCAGCTTTGATGCGCACCCTCAAGTCAACATGACACACGGCAATCTGCAAAGCCAACAGCAGGACCCTGGTTGGGATAATCATCATACCACGCCGATGTTGTCAGAGTCCCCGCCGCCCACTCATCCAGGGCCGCCATGCAAACCAGGAGCCACGCACAAGCCCACGCCAGAGCTCCCCCCCGGCCCTGCCCCCACAACCACTGAGTTACCGACTCTGATCTAAAGGAGAAAATCAGCCCCAGGCAAGCTCCGAGTACAAGAAAGTGAAAAAAAAAAAGCACGAATTTAATGACCGTGGACCACACTCATCGTGTGGCTGATCACCCACTCATGAACGTGGACAGTCTCTGACATGCTATTGTTCCAACCAGTGTCCTTGTATCTGTGTCCCATCCAGGAAATTATGCGTCATTTCTTCACACAGGATTTGACTGATTTCCCCAAGTGGGGGGCTAATTGAAATCAATTCTTCCAGGTCAGCTGCCACCGAGTGCATGGCTCACGTTTATAGGACCTGTTTCTGTCCTTCAGAATCCCCCCCATGGGGCGGGCGCTGGAACCGGGATGCCCAGAGAGCAAATCGTGACTTCCTCCAGGCAAATCCTTTGACTCTGCTCCATTATTCTTAAATATATATATATATATATTAATGTACAGAAAGCACATTTTGGGGGCTCTTCCCCAGGATAGAGAAAATTAACAGTGCACGTAGGTGAGCCGTTTAGGTTTGCACAGACTGTGATAAGGAGCCCAGCGGTGACGCATCCAGGTGGGTGTGGGTGCATCGCCTCTGGGCTCCATGTTCTCCTGCTGGAACACCTCTGCATAAATGCGTAAGAGTCTCGGGTGCTCACGAGGTTTCTGTTTCCAGCAGCAGCAAGGGTTATACAAGAGGGCTGGGTTCTCATGCTGCATAACTCAGCATGCACGTGCGGGGATGCCATGAGGGACTCTCTCCCCAGGGGCGGCAGTGCTGACCCTCCATGGAGATGAGCAGGTGGTCCCCTCGAGCTCCACCCCATCCTGCTTGCCCTGCAGCTGATTACAGCTGAGCCGCTCTTGCAAGGTCAACCAGTTGTCCTGGTTCCTAGTGTCCCCAGGTCCCCTTTCGATGAAAGCCCTCCACCCTGACGACATGCACAGTCCTGGGACGGGAAGTACTTGGTCACAAAGGACTAAAGGTTGGATATTCATCATAAAAGCCAAGACATCCATCGTGAAATGCAGACCATCCAACGAGGCGGTGTCCCAGAATGATGCGTACACATGGACCCCCGAGGACGTGGGTGACATGCAGCCCCTGCCATGGCAGCTCTGGGTGTGCCAGAGAGGCTGCGTTTCTCTGCAGCTCCTGGGGGAGACTGAGGCTGTGGGCTGTGGACTTCACTTTGCAGGGCAGGGGCTTTGTGTTCCCTCCAGGGCCCAAAGGCTGAGAGTCT
Source organism: Neomonachus schauinslandi (assembly GCF_002201575.2). NCBI lineage: Eukaryota > Metazoa > Chordata > Mammalia > Carnivora > Phocidae > Neomonachus > Neomonachus schauinslandi. The sequence goes on from NC_058419.1 coordinate 125,122,969, forward strand.
GAGATCCGGGCAGGACCGAGGCTGGTTCCTCCTGAGGCCTCTCTCCTTGGTGTGTAGACCCCGTGTCCTCCCTGTGTCCTCATGTGGTTGTCCCTCTGTGCCTGTCCTCATCCTATCTTCTTAGAAGGACCCCAGTCCTATGGGATCAGGGCCCACCCTAATGACCTCATTATACCTTAATCCCCTCTTTAAAAACCCCCACCTTAAAACACAACCCCATTCTGAGATCTTGGGGTTAGGGCTTCAACCTGTGAATTTTGAGGGGACACAGTTCAGCCCATAACAGACTTAAACTGGCAGGAGAAGCTGAACCACCATGGAATCACCACCGGACACTCTGGTGGGATGGAGTGGAGGCCCTCACCCGGCCCCAGTCCTAGGAGCAAAAGGAAGGAGATTTTCGGCAGAGCTGTATGAGGACAGACCATGCACGGAGTGCTGAGTCCACACCAGCGCTGTTCCTCAGCCTCAGGACTTCTGCCTCCATGCCTCTCAGACCCTCAAGGGCATGCAGATCAGCCCATAATCTGCTTACGAGCAGATTCTGGATCAGCAGGTCTGGGTGAGTCCGAAACTACATTTCTCCAGGGTGTTGGTGCTGCTGGCCTGCCGGCCTCAGTCTGCAAATTCACCATGTGAACAAGAAAGACATCCTTCCTCCCTGTTTTGTCCAGTTGACCCAACCCCCGAGGATCTGAGAGGTCCTCACCCCCTTCAAGAAAATAAGAGCCAAACAAGAGCCCCAGGCTGCTGCTTCCCAGGAGAAGGAGGGAAGGCAGCTTTGCACCAGCTGTGGAGGCCTCTGTCCATGCAGTGTGCAAATATTCCAAGTTGATGCCACGTGGGCCACCTTCAGAGCAGCCTGTCAGTAACTCCAGGAAACTCCAAGGGACAGTCATGGGTCTTGAGCAGAAACAGCTCTGTTCTCTTGCAAAAGGAAACCTATCACCTTTTGGGTATGACTTGCATGCACATGGGACCTTCCCGCTTCCCCAGAGACCTCTGAATACAGTGAATCTGGCCTCATATTTTACCCAGAGCCTTAAAAACTAGAGAGGCTGATGGATGTCATCTGGGGGGAGGACACTAGATGCTCCCCACGTGCCCTGGATAAGAGGCAGGGGCTCCCCCAATTGCTGACGCAGGAGGACCACCTGTGAAGCTGAGAAAGCATCCAGAGCGGGGCCCAGGACTCTGCATCTTGACCCTGTCCCCCAGCAATCCTGACACCCGTTGCCCAGCAAAGTTTCCCAACTACCTCCCCCGAGTATCAGCACTTTGTCCAGATCATATTTTATTGTGATCCACAAGGATAAAAACAAAATATTGGAAGAAAACATTTTGAAAACTCTTGAGAATTTGCTCCAGGGTCGCCCCGGAAAGCCGTCTGAACACTCAGAGCAGAAGGCACAATGCTTTGCATGCTTTGCCCCCTTGGTTCTCAAGAATGTGGCAATTTCTACAGCAGCTGTGCTCACCAGAGACAGCCCCCTCAAGGGCGTAGCTCAAGGTCACAGGGAAAGTGGGGATACTAAAAGATTTAACAGCCCTGCCTCCATTCCAGCCCTGCAACAGAAACAAACACGGGAGTATTTCTGACGACACAGCTGAGGGAGCCCGGGGGGGCTGAGAACAGGCAGAAAGACCTTGGAACCCTCCGGAAAACCTGCAGAGTTGGCATCTCAGGCAGGGGAAGTGGAAACATGAAAACATCCCAGATGGTTCATATTTTGTGTCAATGTGGCCAGGCTTCAGTGCCCAGATGTTTGGTCAAACGCTAGTGTAGATGTCACTGTGCCAGTATGTTATCAATGGGATTGCCACCTGCAATCACGTGCTGGGAAAGCATATCACCCTCGGTAATGTGAGTGGGCCTCTTCTGATGTGATGAAGACTTAAACGCAATGAGCGAGGTTTCCTGGAAAAGAAGGTAGTCAGACTCAACACGGCAGGGTCGCATCCGAGCTGAGTTTCTAGCCTGCCCTCATGATTTTGGAGTTGCCAGCCCCACACTCCTGTGGGGCAATTCCTTAAAATAAATTTCAGTCTATAGATTGACAATGATGATAATGATAGATATATAGATAGATAGATGATAGATAGATAGATGATAGATAGATAGATAGATAGATAGATAGATAGATAGATAGATAGATAGATAGATA
>NC_058419.1:125125233-125155705 GCF_002201575.2 Neomonachus schauinslandi
ATGGGTGGATGGATGGATGGATGGATAGATAAATGATGGATGGATAGATAGACGAATGGGTGGATGGATGGATGGATGGATAGATGGGTGGGTGGATGGATGGATCAATAGATAGATGGATAGATAGAAAAATGATGGATGATAGATGAATGGATGGATGGATAGATGGAAGAATGGATGGATGGATTGATACATAAGTGATGGATGGATGGATAGATGGATAGATAGATGAATGGATGGATGGATAGATGGATAGATGGGTAGATGGATGGATGGATGGATACATAAATGATGGATGGATAGATGGACAGATCAATAAATACGTAGATGTACGTATGTATAGGTGGACAGGTAATAGATGGATAATATTTAGATACATAGGTCAGACACACAGACAGATGGAGTCTCTCGTGCTAACATGAGATTTCTCAACCTGAGCACCAGCAACATTTGGGGCTGGATCACTCTCTGACATGTGTGGCAGACATTGGGCAGCATCCTCGGCTTCCACCCATTTGAGGACACCAGCTGACCCACTCACAGTTGTGACAGCGAAACATGACTCCAGATATTGCCAAGTGTCCCCTGGGGGCAAAGTGGCCCCTAGTTGAGACAATGGCAGGCTGCAGCATGTCTATCTGGAGGATGTCCCTTCTGGCCTGGCCATGCTGGCTGATGATGCATCACTGAATGGGGAACCCCAGAATAGCTGTCCCCTTATGCCACGGATCAGTGAGTCTCCACCCTCGTGCCACGGATCCATGAGTCTCCACCCAAGGGTATACCAGATGGCCCGGTGCTTACTCATCATCCCTTCAAGGGAGGCTTGACTCTGCCCAGAGTCCCTCTGGGTGCTTTTGAATCTACAGGTCCCGAGCCCCACCCACATACCATATGAGCATCTCAAGGGGCATGGCCTTTAATCCAGCTCCCTCCCAGGTGACTCTGCACACCAAGGATTGAGAACCACTGCCCTACATAGCTGGGCAGGTTCGGCCCCACTGTTGGGCATGGTGACAAAACAGGCTTAAATGACCCATCTGGGGCTTGGCCTTCCCACCCACAGATCAGCTAGATCAAAGGTAGTTTGGGGGCCACGAGGAAAGAGGCAGAATCAAGGGAGACTCTTGATTGGTTCTGGGGTGCAGCCAGCGTGGGCTGGAGTTCCGTGGCCCAGCATGGCCTGGCTTGTTGCCTCGGGCACACATCCCACCCTTCGAGTATCACCAAACCACAAGGCCCCACAGAGCTCAATGCAGCACGTGATGCAATAATATAATAATATATTACAATAATATATATACAAGATAAGATATATTTAGGGGGAAAAGACACATAAAGATAGATATAAATAGTTCCTTTTTTCTCAACAGACCCAAAAGCACAAGCTGGCCTTGGCAAGTTTCATTTCCACTCCTGCTTCCTCATTGTGACCTCAGGCACACGATGGAACCTCACCCCGTGCCTCAGTTTACCCATCTATAAGGTGGCGGCAAGCATGGCACCATCATCAGGCTGCGTGAGAATCAGCTGGGAAGCTGATGTGTGCGTGGAGTGCAGGAAGCTTTGCCCTCCAGCTGACCCTCAACATCCCATCGGCCCCCAGACAACCAACGCCTTGTCCCGAGAACACACCTCGAACAGGATAAACGGGACACGCCCCAACAGGGACATCTGAATTCAATCCTGCTACTCCTAACCAACAACACCTCCCAATCCTCCATCCCACCCGACCTTCCGTGCTTTAAAGGAGAGTATTAAAATGACCAGAGGGGTTGTTTCGGTCCCGTTTCTCATGAGTTCATTACAGTTCCTAAATAGCCTAAGTAGCCGCCTGCCCCACCCTCCAACAAACCAAACACCCCCCGAATCTGGGAGACAGCCCGTGAGCTCCAGCTCCAGTTTTGTGCGTAAACAACTCACATGACTTTCTTTTGCAACAAGGAAGGATGACATTTATCCAGAAGGCTGCAGAATCCAAACCCGTGTACCCGACGAAAATGGGCAGAACTAATCTTTTCCATCGGGAACAAGGAATTTAAAAGACCCCCCGCACCCTGTCGAGCTTAAATCATGGGGTAGGACGGGCTGTGTTTGAAACGCAGAGCGGAAAAGCAGAGAACGCCGCTTGCTTCCAAACGCTGTTGGTCCGTGTTGTGCAGTTCCAGGTCCAGGTCCCCGGGCTCTCAAGTGGCCCCCGTGTCCCCTCTGCCTTCTCAGAAGGCACCATTCCCGTCTCCTCTAATCCCCCCTGGCAACTTCTAAGCATTTGTTTGGTAGAAGCTGCTTTGGAGGAGTTTTGAGAAGGAACCAGACAGCAAGCACAGCACCCACGCGGCTCTCCCTCAGGGCCGAGACGCCTCTTACCTTGAATGTGCATCAGAAAGCCCAGCACCGTGATACAGAAGAGGCCCCAGCGGCTCTCCATCTTTGGCGGCAGCACGAAGGAGCCTCCGTGGAGGCCCCAGCCCAGTGACTCGTGAGATCCGGCCCTCCCGGGCCCCACCCTCATGTGCTGGCTTCCTGTCTCTCAGCTTGGAAGGAAGGGAGGCGACATTCCAAGCGGAAAGTATGAACCAAGCTGCAATCCCTTTGCCAAAAGCTAATGCACCCCGTGCTCAGATTCCAAACCCCACAGCCTAGAGCCCATGAGGCAAGCGCGTGCACGCTGAAGGCCGACCCGGGCCTCCCGGAGCGGCGCTGGCCGGCCAACGCTCAGCACGGCAGGGAATCCAGCATCACCTGGAGCCAATGGGCATCCTCCGCTTTGGGAAGCCGGGCACACCTGCTCTGCAGCTCTGCTCCCTGCAGGCGTGGGAGGCGCCACAAGATCAAAGGTTGGCCAACCCTGAGCACAGGGAGGACGCTCCCTGCCCATAGATTTGTAGATTCTAGGCTTGCTGCTTCCCAAGGGTGGGACTTCAGATGAGTTCACGCATTCATTCCACAAACACTGTGGACGCACGTCTGTTCCGAGCCAGGCCCAGGCTAGGTGCCGGGGTTGCGGGGGTGAAGAACGAATCGTTGTTTACAAAGGGGAGGGGACATCGAAAGTTAAACCAGATGATGGCAGTGTGACATTACATAATGCAGGGATGCACACAGAGGCCACAAATTTGATGGAGAGAAAGGGAAGGGAGAACATTCCGGGTGAGCAAAGCAGGATGTGTGGTCCTCTTCTGTGCTCTTGAGTCTGGTCTTCGATAATAAGGTCTATGCTGGGCCCATTGAGGATTAAAATGACAACCGGCCATGTCTTGATTTTGCTAGTCCTTGTCAGACCTGGCAGGGTCTGAACTCAGCCGGGCGTGGGCTTCTAGAGAGGGTGGTAACCTCTAGATAGATGATTTCAAAAGCTGAGTAGGAAGGACATAAGATGGCAGGGACAGAGCGTTTGGGCAGAGGAAGGTGTGGGGTAAATGTACTCAGTAGGAAACAAGGAGCCCAAGGCCACTGTGGGCGACAACTCTAGGGGGCGCTGTGCACACCGCCAACTGTTACAGACTGAAGGTTTACACCCCTCAAGACTCATATGTTGCAGCCCTATCTTCCAATGGGGTGGGATTGGAGGTGGGCCCTTTCGGAGTGATTACATTGAGATCAGGTCATGATGGTGGGCACCATGATGGGATTTGTGTCTTTATAAGAAGAGGAAGAGACACCACGTGAGAACACGGGGAGAACACTGTGTCTATATCTCAAGGAGAGAGGCCTCAGGAGGAACCAGCCTCGGCCCCGCCTGGATCTCAGACTCCCAGCTTCTGCTCCACCTGGATCTCAGACACCCAGCATCCAGGTTAGTGAGAAATAAATGTCTATTGTTTGAGCTGTCCTGTCCTTGGCATCTTGTCCTACCAGCCCAAACGGACGACTGTGCCAACTAGGATAAGTGCTCTAGAGGTGAAGAGTAGCCATTATTTGCCTCGTTCCTTATTGACTGACGTAGAGTGTGACTTAGCTCATGTCGATGTGACAGCATCTGATAGAGAACTCATGATATTCTGTATATCCTACAGATGATACTTTCTCCACTAAACCACTACTTATCCATGTAGGGATGGGGGTGTGGCATTTAGAGGTCAATGGTGTTGTACGGTTGACCCTGGGACCCATTCGTTGCTTTGTGGGGCATCAGAATAGAGAATGCATTTGCCCCGATATGTATGGACTTTGTCTGACTCTCTGTTTATGGAGAGTCCATATTCCAAATTGAAATATGCCACAGCCAATGTTGAAAGTAGCCCAAGGTCCATAGTATTTTGTGTCTCATTTTGTGCCGCAGCAAAGGGAGCTAATGACCGTGTGGAATGGAGGGGCAGGACCTATTGAAAGTTATCTTATGGCTGTTCCTTCCCCCAAAAACAGTCAGGACCATGAAACATCTGAGTTGGGCCTTCAAGCACAAGTACAAATTTGATGGAGAGAAAGGGAAGGGAGAACATTCCGGGTGAGCAAAGCAGGATGTGTGGACCTCTTCTGTGCTCTTGAGTCTGGTCTTCGATAATAAGGTCTGTGCTGGCCCCGTTGAGGATTAAAATGACAACCGGCCATGTCTTGATTTTGCTAGTCCTGAATGCTGTATAAAGATTTCAGTTCTGCAGGCTGGGGGAACCACATTGCATGTGTAATCAGGGGAGGATGGAGATGGGGACCTCTTGGGAAGAGAAGCCCAGGAATGGCCAGGAGATGAGTTACAGAGGGGGCTGAATTTGATGCAAGGAGGTCACAAAAGACATTAATGTCATGCTGGGGGAGGTGACATGGGCAGAGGTGGGCAAATTTAACGGTCATGGGGTAAGGTGGTTTCAAGCATTCTTTAGAGAGGGAACCAATGGAAACATGGCGCCCATATTCAATCACAAATGGACCTTCAAAATACTCTTCTGTGGATCTGGAGAAATTTCAGTCACTAGCATATGGCAAAGCTAGGATTCAAAACCAAGCAGGCTGGGGGCGCCTGGGTGGCTAAGTCGGTTGAGTGTCTGACTCTTGATTTCTGGCTCAGGTCATGATCTCAGGGTCATCACATCGAGCCCCGTGTGGGGCTTCCTGCTCAGGGGGGGAGTCTGCTAGAGATTCTTTCTCTCCCTCTACACCTCCACCTGCTCCTTCTTTCTCTCTCTCTCAAATAAATAAATAAATCTTAAAAAAAATTTAAATCCAGGCAGCCTGAGTCCAACACTCATCCCTCCTTAACCTGCCCTGTTGATTGCTGGCCCAAAGCACGTGTTCAAAAATCACCTGTTAAGTTAAACTGAGGGGAAATCGGATGAAGGTGGCTGGCAAAGGGAATAGAGGTGACCATCCAGCCATCTGTTTTCAGTCCAGAGTGGGTCGGGTTGACCCCAAAATGAGAGAGCGAAGCCAAGAGTGACGTCTGGCGCTTGGCGTCAAGAGAAAACTCTTGCTCGGGAGGGCTTGGCTTTCCAGTGAGTAAGGAGGGTGTCTGTTTCCCTGGTTTCATGAGTATTCTTCACATCTCCAAGACTCCAGTCTGTCACCCATCAACTGTTTGGCAATGACGTGCTTGGTGTCAAGCGCAGAGGTGGGCTGTGACAGAGCTAACTCAACAGGCACCCTGCCCTTGGGAGATACACAGATCGGTGTTTTCGGCTGAGTTGTGTCTCTTCAAAAAGATATGTTATGGTCCCAACAGCCAGGAACTCAAAATGGGACCTTATTTGGAAACAGGGTTACTGCAAATGTAATTAGTTAAAATGACCCGGGTGGGTCCAGACAACAGGATCATCACATGAATGATCCAGGTGGGCCCTAAATCCAACGACATCGGAAGACACCAAAGAAAGAGGAGAGACACACACACAGAGGAGAAGCCACGTGAGGACGGAGGTAGAGATGGGAGGGACGTGGCCACAAACGCAGGAACACCTGGAGCCCCAGAAGCTGGAAGAGGCAGGAAGGACCCTCCCCAAGAGCTTCAGGAGGGAGCATGACCTTGCCCTGCCTGGATCTCAGCGGCCCTGCCCCGCCTGGATCGTAGAGGTCCTGCCCTGCCTGGATATCCGTGGCCCTGCCCCGCCTGGATCTCAGACGCCTGGTCTCCAGAGCTGGGAGAGGATGAATTCCTGTGGTTTAAGCCACCTGATTGGTGATTCTTTGTCACAGCAGGAACGGGACATTCATAGAAGTTCCTTTCTTTGAAAGAAAAGAACAAAAAGGTACTGACTAAGCATAAACATTTTTCTTCTAGCTCGGAAATAACCCCCCAAACCCCCACATGCTACGTATCAGCGGACCATCACCCCTGGCACGACATCAAAGCCTCATCATGTTAATCAGCACCTTCGCACAGAATTACACTTGAACTTCTTTTGTGTTGTTGCGGGTCCCCCACCCCTTTCCATCAGCATTTGAATTCGGACATAATGTTAGAGTTGGAGCCGAACCGAATGCATTTCCAAAGTGCCCATCAGTCCTCACCGATACGCTGACCTGAGTGAAAAAATGCAGGCACTCACCTTGAGAGCAATTTCCAGGACACAGAGCCCGGCTTCCCCATGGTCGCCCCGAGGTGGAGAACGCGTGGGGGAAGAAAGCGGGACCATCGCACCAGATGAATAGCGCAATCAGCCGCAGAAGCACTCAGTTGCTGGGAAGAGGGTAATTACCCGCTCTGCCCTCTCTGGGACCCGTGGTACCATCCAGGATGGAAACCAAGGGCTGGAGCTTTTAAGCTCCATCTGACTTTGCAAAATTTGCCCTTTTGTTTCTTTCTTTCTTTTTTTTTTTTTTTACCTCTTTCCTCACAAAAGACAAAAAAAAAAGTATATGGATAAAGACATATCGTTGATTTCACAGGCATTTTACAGAAGCGCCAAATTCTTTACATCTCCTGTTTGGGGATCTGTCTGCAGAAGAAATACAGCCGGTGGCCAATCCAGGGATTTTTTTCCCTATTTTCTCTGTAAGGCTCTGTGATTACACCTCCCTTATCCATCTACACATTGACTCACCCTTGCTGGCTGCCTCCCTCAACGTGCCAGGAAAGAATACAAACCCACCATTTCCAAAAGGCTTTGAACCCGTCTGATCAATGGGCTTAGTGTACAAGAAAGAAAAAAATACTAATAAATGGTGGCGGTGAAATCTGTTTGTAAACCACTTCCCCCTCTTCCCCCCCGCAAAAAAAGCTAGATTTAGGCTAAACAGATGTAAAAGGGGGAAATGAATCCTGATGTTTTCTGCATTTTTTTTCCGGCACCTGGAAACGTGTGCATGTGTCTCGAGTGTCTGGTGTTCTGGTTTTTTTTACACGGAGCATAATTACAAAGCGATGCTGGTGATGCAGACGAGGTTGAGGTGCACACAGGAGGGTGTGGGTCTGTGTGTGATGCTTTAAGGAAACCTGCATGTCCAATCCTAAACTCCCCGTGGGACAGTCAAGAGCGGTGGATGACACGCTCGGACAGACGTTTTCTCCCCATTTCCCCGACCACGAAAAGGAACAGACGTCTCTCTCTCTCTCACACACACACACACACACACACACACCACAATGTGGATAAACTTTCAAAATTTTATATTCGGTGACAGAAAACAGACACCAAGGGCCACATCGTGTGTGAGTCCATGTCCCCGAACTGTCCAGAACAGGCAAATCCAGAGACAGAAAGCAGATGGGTGGTTTCCTAGCTATGCAGTTGAACTTTGGCCCCCAACCCCTCCCCAAAAAATCATACGTTGGAGTCGTCACTGGTAATCCTGTAGAATACGACCTTTGCTGGATGTCGGGTGGGTGTAGATGCAATTGGTTAGGATGGGGTCACCCTGGAGTCAGGCGGGACATGACCATATGCGAGCTGTTCCTATAAAAAGGGGGACGTTTGGACAAAGATGGACACATGGAGGCAGAGGTGGGACCAGCCAAGGGACGCCCAGGACCTCCAGCAGCTCCCAGGAGCTGGGACACAGACATGAAGCAGGCTGTCCCTTGGAGGCTCCAGCAGGGACCAGGGCTGTCCACACCTTGGTCTCAGACGTCTGGTCTCCAGAACCAGGAGGCAACACACTTCTGTGGTTTAAGCACCCCTCCTCCCCATTGGTGGTGCTCGGTTATGGCCGCCCCAGGAAACCAGTACATGACAGTTTCCTTTGGGGGGGTGACAAAAATATCTTGGAACCAGACGGAGGCGGCTGGTGGTGAAATATCACGAGCATGCTACATGCAAGACAGACGTGAGTGTTTTTGCTTACGACGTTGGCCCTTTGCAGCAGACGAAGGGGCCGAACGAACCCCATCCAAAGCTGCTGAGGTGGGGGAGCTCCCACGTGGATGAAGGGGTGTCCAGAGCCTCCCTCGACCCCGTAGAGTTGGGTATAAGGACAAAAAAGTGCACAGAATATAAAACACCTGTTCCAATCGCCCCAGGTTAACAGTAAGAAAGCAAAGGGCCGCAGGTCTCAGGGGACATGCGGGCAGCCAGCAAAGAAATCACAGGGAGGTAGAGGAGCCCAGAACCGCCTAGGGGGACGCCAACCTCCAGAGTGAGACCTCAGACCACGTTCCTCCCGCCTGCAGGTAAGCATACAAGATGCAGGGCAGGGATGCCAAGTTGGCTCCCGGGAGCAGAGAGGGAGGAAGCTGATGCATTTGCTACCCCTGCAAACCACCATGTGCCTGGGATGGTGGGTCTGAGAACAGAAGGGGACGGGCAGAACAGGAAAGGAGGAGCCAGCCCCCGGGGAAGCCGGCTTGACCTAAACCGGGGTGTGTGCACAAGTCATGTCTGGCCATACATGGGCATCCCCTGAGCCGCAGAACGATGCATGCCGATCCCCTCGTCAGGCACTCGTGGCTACCCACCCCTGTCTCAGCCTAAACAGCTCATGCAGAACACACATAGATGCCTGAAGAGACAGCTGATAAGGTGGATTTCACGTTCGCGTCCTCTATACCTTCAACACCGAGAATCCACGTGTGTCTCCACGTTCAGGGAACTTCCTCAGAAAGAAAAGCTTCGATCCACTGGAGGGGGAAAAAAAGGGCAGAAATGATATAGGCAACATGCTGGTTGCACACAGCAATAAAACCAGGAGACTGGTGACCACATCCAAGAAAGCAGAAAACACGAAAATATCACGTGGACATTAAAAAACAAAATGAAACAAACAAACAAACAAAACCTTTTAAAACCATTGAATTAACAAGAAAGAAAAAAAATCGGGAAATGGTGACTCTCCAGAAAATAGAAATAGGAATGATCCGTGTCTACCCTTGAGCTCAGAGGAAAAGCCAGAGCCTGGAATATTTACAATATTCCACAAGAAAGGATGAGAAAGCATGGAAATTAGCGTTCGACTCAAGGCGCGTCTGCGTGGAGGGCAGATAAACCCAAAGAACGCCAACGACTGGGATCACGAATGAAAAGGGCAGAAATGGCGAAGCTTATCATCCAACCATTAGTTGAGAACCGAAACTGGAAACATAATAACAATATAAAATCACAAGGACAGAGAGTTCCCCACAGACCCGGAGAACATGAACAATTAGAAGGAAAATCTGTGTTCAAATCTACATGGTGACATTTTGAAAACTCTGGAAACGTGGATGATTTTCAAATGAAGAAGTGGAAATAAAGCTTTTTTTTTTAATTTTAAATCTGTTTCCCTAAGAGAGAAATAAAAGACCGAAATCACTTATCCCCTCTACACACACATACACACCAGGCCCAGGTAGCTCCAGCCAAACCCGTTTCTCAGGATGAAAAGAAGAAAGTCTTATCAGAACCTACAGAAATCATGCAAACAAAGAACACATAGTGAGGTCACTCTTGAATATGGACGCAATAACCCTAAACCAAACGACAAGCCCGCCACCAAATAAGACCCAAGTCAAGGACAATAGGATGGTTCTACATCAGATTAAGTATGAACATGCATGTAATTCGTATTGAATTCATCATATTCATAGAATAAACCGGAAAACCCTATGATCATCCCCACAGATCCTGAAAAAGCACTTAATTTAATACCTACTCCAGATGAAAGCTCTAAAGAGGGATATTCTCTCTCTTTTTTTAAGACATAAAGAAGGGTATTCTTACATGATTACACATATATATGGAATATTCGGGACATGGTTTGGGAATAATAGCATGATACCCTATGCAGAGGGTAGGAATTGCATAGCAGAATCTCTTCCTCATCCCTATACAAATATGCATCTCTAGGGAATCAAGTATTTTAATGTAAAAAAAAAAACCATAGGGCGCCTGGGTGGCTCAGCTGGTTAAGCGACTGCCTTCGGCTCAGGTCATGATCCTGGAGTCCCTAGATCGAGTCCCGCATCGGGCTCCCTGCTCAGCAGGGGGTCTGCTTCTCCCTCTGCCCTCTTCCCTCTCGTGCTCTCTGTCTCTCATTCTCTCTCTCTCAAATAAATAAATAAAATCTTTAAAAAAAAACCAAAAACCATAAAAGTGTTGGAACAGAATATGAGGTTTTGGGGGCGGTTTTAGAGATTTTATTTTTAAGTAAATCTCTACACCAAACATGGGGCTTGAACTCACAACTGTGAGATCAAGAATCTCATGCTCCACCGACTGAGCCACCCATTTGCCCCCTGATGTTTAAAAGAAAAAAATGTCAGTAAGGTTGATGTCTTTCTAAGTATAACAGCATGCCCAGAAACCATTAAGTAATTTCACTACATAAAAATGATAAAAATGAATGGAGAAAACATCTCTTCAGTTAAAAGGCTAAAAATAAAGTGAAAAAGCTTACTGGCTACCTATTTCAGAGTCAAAAAAAATGGCAGTGCCTTTAATATGTAAAGAGTTCCCACAGATCAATAACAGCAGGAACAATGACGCATGTAAAAATGGGCAAAGGGCGTATTCAGAATGGAGCGAACATGGATTTTCCACACACACATTCCCAATCCCACCTGTGTTGAGAGAAATGTAATGTCAAACCGTTGATTCGATACCATGTTTTCAACAGGCTGGCAAGGCCCATAACATTTGCAGGGCTATTTGAGGACAGCTGAGACATCACTGGGAACACCATAAATTTGCACAACTTTCGTGGAGGACGATTAGGCAGTGCCCATCAACAATCACACACACACACACACACACACACACATCCTAACAAAGCTGACTTCAGACAATAAATGTACACACACACTCGGACAAATGTACAATATCAGCTCATGTTGTTTGGCTAAATACATTATGACCCAGGTTTAAACCCTCTAACTGTGTTACTGTCTCCCGCTAGCCTACATAAAGTTTTTTTTTTTAAGATTTTATTTACTTATTTGACAGAGAGAGACACAGCGAGAGAGGGAACACAAGCAGGGGGAAGGGGAGAGGGAGAAGCAGGCTTCCTGCTGAGCAGGGAGCCCGATGCGGGGCTCGATCCCAGGACTTTTTAAAAAGATTGTATTTACTTATTTGTTTGTCGGAGAGAGAAAGAGAGAGAGCACAAGCGGGAGAGTGGCAGGCAGAGGGAGAGGGAGAAGCAGACTCCCTGCTGAGCACGGAGCCTGTTGCGGGACTCGATCCCAGGACCCTGGGACCATGACCTGAGCCTAAGGCAGATGCTTAATGACTGAGCCACCCCGGCGTCCCCCTACATAAATTTTCTAATCCTGATTTCAAAACTGTGACACTAAGACTTCTTCATACAAAAGCTCAGAAATAATTAAACAAAGCCATTTTTGTCAAGGAGGAAGAGTATGCTTTTGGTTCATTTCAAGTTGTTAGGAAACGTAGCAGGAGCTCCTGAGCCACAAAGCAGTTTTACCCCAAAGGTAAAGCAAGCTCTCACACCAAAGCAGTTAAGACACTTTGTAAAGACATTACAGTTAACAAATTTCCACAAAAAAACCCACGTGGAAGAAGAGGGCAGTATCTGAACGCAGAGGAGTATCTGATTCAGGGGAGTATCTGAATGCTGAGAAGTCCTTGTCCCCAATGTACTAAGACCAGTGGAGGGAAGTAGGCAGAGAAAGAAAATCCCGAAAATGCAGGGGGTACACATGGGTTGACTGTTTGTCCTGCAGCCCCAGAAAAGGGACCACGGGGTCCATTCCACTAGTTTCCACAGCCTTCTTTGAACGTCAGCCCATGATAAGACATTTAAGTAAAAAGTACTTGGTTTCTAATTTCTTTTTTATTAGTCTGGTGTGAAAAAAAAATCCTACCCAATGAAGGACATTTTGAGGACACTAATGAAACGCTTATCTCACCATATCCGAGGGTCAATGCCAGGGACAGTTCTGTTTAACTCACACATTAATTGGTAAATGGCCCAGAGTTCCGGGTGGGGGAGCTTCAGCGGGGTCGGTACTGGAATGACTTTGTGATGGACAATCGGCCTTTCACACCCCACGGGGAAACCCTTAACGGCCACGGACAGGGTGAGCAAAACTCCCCTCTCGGGGTGCAACACTCGGCGTTAGTATCCCTCGTCTACCCAGCATGGTGCAAATGGGCACAACGCATCTCAAGGTCAAAGCAAAGAGTCTCAACGTGAGCACAGGCGTGGGCAGGACAGGGCTGGATTCCGCCGTGGCCACCGCTACCCTGGTGCACATGTTTCTTGGGAAGATGCAGCAGGGGAGTCTTGTTCTCCTGCTGGGAACGTCGAGGATTTGCGTTTGCAGTCAAGCTTCTACTTTTCCAGAAGACTCCACTGAACTGCCAAGGACAAACAGACAAGGAAAGACTTCACAAGGCATCCCCAGCGCCCCCCACAACCCGCACGTCACCGACTGCTTCTTAAAAATTTCAGACGCGGGTGACTCCCTTGCTATAGAAGATAAATGAGCGCAAAATGCATCGCTGACAGCAAACAAAAACCGACTCTAACCTGCTGGGGGAAAAGAATTCAACACATTTTAGAGTCCAGTCAACTCTAGCTAGGAAAAAAAAAATATGTACTCCAGAAAAAGTAGAACTAGGAGAAGGCATTTTCTCCTAGGAAAAAGAAAAAAAACATACTCCACAAAAAATAGGAAAAAAAATATAGAAAGCATTTTTTCCTAGAAAAAAACCACGTACTCCAGGAAAAGCAGGAAAAAAAATAGGAGAAGGCATTTTCTCCTTAAAAAAAAAAAAAAATACTCCAAGAAAAATAGAAAAAAAAATATAGAAGGCATTTTTTCCTAGAAAAAAAGTACACATTCCAAGAAAAGTAGGAAAAAAAATACGAGAAGGCATTTTCTCTTAGAAAAAAAAAAATATTCTGGGAAAAGTAGAAAAAAAATATAGAAGGCATTTTTTTCCTAGAAAAGCAATGCATACTCCAAGAAAAGTAGGAAAAAAAAAATGAGAGGCATTTTCTCCTAGGGAAAAAAAAAATACATACTCCAGGAAAAATAGGAAAAAAAATATAGAAGACTTTTTTTGTTGAAAAAAAAAGTACACATTGCAGGAAAAGTAGGGAAAAAAAATAGGAGAAGGCATTTTCTCTTAGAAAAAAAAATATATTCCGGAAAAAGTAGAAAAAAAATGTAGAAGGCATTTTTTTCCTAGAAAAACAATGCATACTCCAAGAAAAGTAGGAAAAAAAAAAATGAGAGGCATTTTCTCCTAGGAAAAAAAAATACATACTCCAGGAAAAATAGGAAAAAAAATATAGAAGACTTTTTTTGTTGAAAAAAAAAGTACACATTCCAGGAAAAGTAGGGGAAAAAAAAATAGGAGAAGGCATTTTCTCCTAGAGGATGTTGCACAAGGAACCACAAGAATGTGACACGAAGTTGTGCCTCAAGCCCTGAAGGGTTTGGACCCCGGCCCCGGAACTCGGGCCGTGGGAAGGAAGGGGACGCGAAGGATCTCTTGCAACGCCCCACGCCGCGGGAAGACATCCGTCCCAAGGGCCCGCAACCCACCTGGCTGGTCGGCGCTGGTGGTCTGCTGGTTCTTGGTGCTGGGCTCACCTTGGTCGGCTGAAAGAAAACACAAAAGATGCCCCAAGGGGGTGAACACAGAGAAGGCCCCCTCATGTCACCGGAGTCAGCCCCCCAACCTCCTCCCCACCCGCCCAAATCAGCGGGACCTGGAGGGACGGAGACGCAGACCCACCCAGGGCAGCTCCGTCCATAGGGAATCGAAGGCTAAGGGGGCCTCGTGGGGTCCCGCTGGCTTGATTTCGGGTTTTCTTGTTCTCGGTCAATTAAAAAAAATTTTTTTTTCCCCAAAATTTCTCTTTGGGAATGTGCCAAATAGGTATCAGAGCGGACACGACCATGGCCGCCAACTGTCCCCTCACCGAGATACACAGCACAAGTCGACGGGATTCAAGACTGGCAAACACAGATTCACTGGCAAAAGGCGTTTATTTCTCGACGACGTCGCTTAGGGGCCCCAAGCGAAGCACATCCCAGACCGTTCACAGAGCTTGAGACTTTGTACAAAGTGCATCGCTCGGGGCGAGAATACCGTCGCGAGCAAACACGCCACGCGCCTTCAACTGCAGGTCACGGAAGAACGGGTCCCGGTGGGTGTGCGAGGAATCCCACCGTCGGTCGCCCTGTCCCCACCCCCCAGCCCCAGACGCAGACCCCTGCTGGAGACCCAGAGTTGCATGAGGACCGTGACCGCACCAATGGCGCATCTTCTGCTGGAAGGGGGTGGGTGGCGGTCTGGGGCACGTGCGGGCTTTCGAGCAGATTGCAACAGGACAGCTCATCCGGCTACATTTAAGAACAAAGGGCAACATGGACCCTTGGAACAAGGAAGCGTCGTCATGGCAATGTCCATTGGGGGACAACACGTGGAAGGGCAGGCTCCCTTGTGACGCTTTTCTATGTTGCCGTCACACACCGCCAACTTTCGGAGAACCTTCCGAAGACGCCGGTGTCACGGCTGCACTTTGGAGGGAGCAGGACCCCAGAATGAGCATGCACGGGGAGCAGGCTGGACGCTGCAGAGCACAGGACAGGTGTCTGTCCTCTGGGGAGCAGGACCTCAGAATGAGCATGCACGGGGAGCAGGGTGGACGCTGAAGGGCACAGGATGGGCGTCTGCCCTCTGGGGAGCAGGACCCCAGAATGAGCATGCACGGAGAGCAGGGTGGACGCTGAAGGGCACAGGACGGGCGTCTGCCCTCTGGGGAGTAGGACCCCAGAATGAGCATGCACGGGGAGCAGGGTGGACGCTGCAAGGCGCAGGACAGGTGTCTGCCCTCTGGGGAGCAGGACCCCAGAATGAGCATGCACGGGGAGCAGGGTGGACGCTGAAGGGCACAGGACGGGCGTCTGCCCTCGGTGAGTAGGACCCCAGAATCCACATGCACGGGGAGCAGGATGGACTCTGCAGGACACAGGATGGGTGTCTGCCCTTGGGGAGTAGGACCCCAGGATCCACATGCATGGGGAGCAGGGTGGATGCTGCAGGGCACAGGACGGGGAGTAGGACCCCAGGATCCACATGCACGGGGAGCAGGGTGGATGCTGCAGGGCACAGGACGGGTGTCTGCCCACTGGGGAGCAGGACCCAGAATCCGCATGCACGGGGAACAGGGTGGACGCTGCAGGGCACAGGACGGGCATCTGCCCTCGGGAGCAGGACACAACCCCTGCTCCCCAGAATCCCTATTCATGCGGCATGGAGCACGAACACCAGCACCGTTGGTGTTGGCGGGCTGTGATTCCAGCAGGGCTTGGTCACCCGGGCGCTTCTCCCAGATCGTGCTGGCGATGCTCTTTGCTGGAGCTGCATACAGCCCTTGGCGGGGGGCCGACACTTAAGAGGGAGGCCAGGCCTTGTGACCATCGGGGATGCAGAGCCAGATTCCCCATCTCCCAGAGGGGAGGAGCCCCGGAGACACCATGCACCCCTGACCCCTAAGGGGACACCGCGTTCCACAGGATGCACCCCGCATCCCACCCACTTCGCCCTGCCCTCCAAACAGAAAAGGGCACGCACACCACATCTCAAAATAAACACAAGCAATGCACATGCTTTTCGTCTGCACTAGGGACCACTTGTCCCTAGTAGAACCGTCATGGAAATGGCAGCTTATTGGGACTCTGTGCCTGGGGACTATTCATGTATATACACAACATGCATTTGGAGCCAAGACCACAGCCCTGCGGGACCACCGACCAGCAGTGCCTGATTTTAGGCCACACGGAGCACTTCCTTCTTGGGGGCAGCGGGCACACACACACTGGACTCAGACCCACCCTACGCTAACTGGGGGAAAAGCCTTATTTTATAAGAACCAAGAAATCTGCAGGGACATTCTCCAAAGAGCCAGGTGGTGGCCAAGGTGACCACGGAGGGGCGACCCGACCCACGAGAAAAGCATTTAGAGCCTCCACGACAGCTCACCTCCCCATTAACCACCCATGCTAACCCCACAACCTGCCAGCGACCCAGCCCTCACATCATCACCACCCCATCCCACCCCTGGGGCCGGACACGACGCTGAACCTCGGCACGAGGTCAAGATGAGAAAAGCAATGTTTACGCCCAAGGGAAGGAGATGCCCGAACATGCACGGCAGGGGGCGGGGGACATCCACGGACGACTTCACGTTTACGGGAAGATCCAGGATGCGCGGATGCTCGGACAACCTCCACCCCGTTCTCGACGGACTTTAACATTCTAAGATCGTGAGATTTTTAGATGGTTCCTAAATAAGTGGATTTTTTTTTTTTTTTCCTTTCCTCCCCTGGAGAAGTGGGTCAAGCGGGACATTCACGTATTTTTGAAAAAATAAAAAATAACATGGGTCACAGAGACAGTGAGGACCTGCTTTGTGGGACACGGAGTGGGCAACGCATCAAAGAACTGCAGAAGCTGGGAAATCAGACGTTGAAAGTTGCACAGCAAAGCGAAACCCTACGACCCGGATGGGCTTTGTCTCGGGACCCTCCGGCCGGCCCAATTCGTCGACTCAATGGACAGTCGCGAACAGGATGAATGCAGAGAAGCGCCCCCTCCCCACCTCCACCCGCCACCCAGCCGGCCGCAGTTTCTTTCCCTCAGATTTAAGTCTATGAGAAAATATTTGCATTCCTCTTCCGTCCTGAAGCTACCTGCACGTTAATGCGACATAAGAGCGTGAGCTTCCATGCATCTGCAGGGGGTGGGGGTGGGGTGGGTACACAGAATCCCGGATCTGGGAGGCATCCCCATCACATGGCAACTGACTAGCCATAGGGAGCAGGGCAAACGCCAGGGTTTGCTTTAGACTCAGCATCTTAGCGGACAAGCACTGATCATACAGGAGCAGCTCCAGGCTCGCGCACGGTTTCCCGCTCGTCCCTACATCCTCGGCTCATCTGAAACGAAAGGTCAAGAAATGAAAACAAAACAACACAAAAAGCAAAAAGGTAAACTTCGGAGAGGTTCAGGCGAGTCCGAAGCCCCAGGCAGCGGTCGCCGGGTGTGACAAAGACACTCTTTGAGCTCGGGAGGAGAGCTGGTTTCTAGGTTTGGTTTTCTTTTTTAAGCAGCGTTGAAAGCCCAAGGTGCAACGGGCAGCCGCGGATCAGAGACGGAAGCAAACTCAAAGAGGAGGGGGAGGTGGAGGTGGGGACAGACGGAAGCAGGGACAGAGGGGAAGGCGAGGGACACGCCTCAAGCACCTGCTGGAAACCGTGAGCACACGAATCAGCCGCCACGCACACGGAAGGCCAGCAAATCGTGCCCACCAAGTGACAGCCACCCAAAGCTGCGCTCTGTCCAAGCAGGTCACCATCCGTGCCATTCGCTGCTCAAACCCGTCACTTGAAGCCAACTCTGCAAGCCACGAGCCCACGCCCCAAATGGCTCCTAACAGACCAGCACGCATCATTTGCAAGAAAACCACATGAAACTCATCCAAATGCATCCAAATGGGCAGGAATGGAGGTACACATCGGAATCTCCAGTAATAAAGGACAGATGCACCAAATTTCGTGGGCCACGGATACTGTTCCGGGCATCAGCTCAGAACATGATACTAAAAAGCACTTCAATAAATGTACAGCAAGACTGCTGGGATTTGATGCATGCATCTCCGCGTTGAGAGAGCACCTACTTGATGGAGACTAACCTTCACACACAACTCAACAGACCCTACGAAATCCAACGCAAGGATAAGATCCTGGAAAACCACCCTCTATAAAAACAACCACTCTTGTCAAACAATATTTTTCCCCCAAACCTTGGTTTTTTCAAGTGCTGGGATGCGCCGTGGCCACATCCTTCTTGGAAATGTCCAAGCTCACAGCTACACATGGGTATGCGCTTCTTTAAACCACCATCCTGACAAGAAAACCCACAAACAGTCCTGCACAGACTCCACTGAAAGGTCTAGGATGTTCACAATCCCAGTGCCTGGATCCAATACTTCAATTCTATGTCTGTTCATAAAAAGGCATCATGGACACAGACACTGAGTTCATCCACCAACACAGGTCAAAAACACCAAAACGTCTCGTGGCGTACTCAGAAGAGAGACTCATTCTCCTACGTCAGTGTCCTGGGATTTACAGAAAAATAGCACCTAATTTTCTTTGTCTTAACATGGGGCATTTTATGGCTACAGACAAAGGCACCTAATGACTGAAATCAGAACTACCAGCTTCCTTCCCTCATTGCGTTTTTTTTTTTTTTTTTACATTTTCTTTGTGCATCTACATCAGCGAATATCAGAAACGCCGTAAAAACCAGAAAGCAAATCGAGACTGTAAAGTCGCCCCCAATGTTCATTTGGCTCACGCAGAATGAGAGACTGTACGGAATTCTGGGTAAATGAATTTAGCTAGCTGTTCAGGAGAATATGTTGAGTCCCGGACTGCCCCGAGCCCATTCTTCAGGAAGGATGCTGTTATTTTTTGAAATTAGGGAATTCAACTATACCTACCTGAGGAACTTTGTTTTCACCCCATTAGGAAAAAGACCAAGACCCAGGAATGCGGTACAGGGGGATGGGGAACACTTGGTTTTCCAAGTCCCTAATCCCATTCCAAGTATGGGACAATGTCAAGTCCATTAAGATTCTTGGGTCCTTCCCCAAATCCCTGTGCCTTGGCATATGAATGTCAAATCGGCATCATAACATCCAAGGGGGTCATATATCCCAAACCCGAGGTGACAGAAATGCTTTGCAACTCCAGAATCCGAATGGATTTGGAAATCCAAATTGGATTTGAAAGTCACCTACAGATTTTCAGAAAATCACTGTGCCTGGACTTCCCATGCATCGTTCCTTAGCAGGCATGCCTTCGTCCTCTCCTGGCTGGGCGTCACGCTCTGAGCTGAGCCTCTTCAGAGAGGGGGGCAGAAATGAAGTCCATTTGGGCACATCCTTGACCTCGGTCATCTGTCCATTTGGGCACATCCTTGACCTTGGTCATCTCTCCATTTGGGCATGTCCATGACCTTGGTCTTCTCTCCATTTGGGCACATCCTTGACCTTGGTCTTCTCTCCATCTGGGCACGTCCTTGACCTCAGTCATCTGTCCATTTGGACATGCTGGATGCTCAACATTCAGGCAACCGAGCACGGTTTCCTGAGCACCCCTGATGGAAGGCGCCCAATCACATGTGGGAAATAGACATAATCAGGCACCCTTCCCATTCGCTGCAAGAAAAGAGATGCCAAACAGCAGCTTATGTTAAATCTCTGAACCCACAGTCTGTTTGGGACTGTCAATTTCGGGTTACAACCAGAGTCTGTGAATCTAAAAATCTAGAATGATGGGAGATTTAGGGTAGACTCCCTCCCTATAGTCAGATTTTGTATCACCATCTATTCAAATCTTTGAGTCCTTAGGCAGTGGTCCTTGAGGACGGAGGTCAATGGCTAAGTATGAATCTGGACTTGAAACCACAGGCAGGTTGAGAAGTTTAGACATCGTGAGGCTCCATCCATAGCCCACAGGACTCCTAAAGCCACATCAGAGCCCACCCTTCGTGTTCATCTTGCAAGAGGGAAGGCAAGACTTAGAGCAACCCAGAGATGCATGAACATGAGCTATGTTCAAAATACAACTTACTGATATCAGAGCAAATCCTATGTAATTCAGGGACTCTTGCCCATACGGTCCCCAAACACCCAACGATGGAGTTCCAATCTCTATGTTGGTAAGTGTGACATCCTCCACATTCCCCTATAAATTTTATATCCCACCCAAAAGCCCTCTGGAGCACCTGTCAGTATGGGGTGGTACCAGAAAAGGAATCGGCTGCCCTGCATTTCAATTTTAATTCTCTTGGTTGGAGAAAACAATATGGCGCTCCCCCCCCCGCCCCAGCCATCGCTCTTGCCTTAAGGGGGAAGAAGATGACAGCAATTATAAATAAGGATGAATAAACATTTCCAAGAGCTAACATTTCTTCAACCAACCTGTCAAGACTTTCACACACAACCCTATGGAACCTCACAAAAGTCCTGTGGTGTGCAGATGATCATCTCCCCCCTTTAGAGACGGAAAACCCAAAGACAGGGGTGGTTAGTGACTTGCAAAATTTGCACAACTCCACACAGGCAGCGCTGGAATGGAAGCTACAAAGTCTGATTGCAGTATCCCAGCAATCTCTTGAACCATCAGCCACCTCACACATGTCTCATGCCAAGGGGACTTCTGGATTGTTTTAGTTTTGAGAAAGCACACCTTTTAAGTTAGTAAGGCATGAAGAGAAGGAAGGGGCCACAAAAACCTTACCGTTTTCTTTGAAGCACAACTTTTTCTTCTGGTACGCGATAAAGCTAGAGATCGCTCCGGCCACGGCCACCACAACTGCCCCAATGATGCCAGGGACTACCCCAGGGGAGTCAGCTGTGGGAAGAAGCATAGGGCACCATGACAGGGAACACTCGTGGAGAGCAGACCACGCACAGGACAGGTGGCTGGAGGCCCCGCCCACAGAAAAAAGGTGCGATTGAGTGTCAAGACACAGGGTCCCAGGGTGTCCATGGAGGAAACCCCACTCTTGAGCCTTGCCCAACTCCCAACACTGCCTCCAATCCATTTGCATGACACGAAGGGCCAGCCATACTGCTCCCCGAAAGTCCCACCTGGAATTGGAATCCATTTGACTACGCATATCGCTTCCAATGCAAAACAGGTTTCGGGTGGATGACACACCCTGCCTCCTCCCATCCCTATGGCCAGTGCAGGGGTCCTAACAGTCAAAGGTGGAAGGTCTCAGGAGAGGCAACATGGCCCACAGTGCATGGCGCCCATCTGGGACCACTCAGAGGCTGTGTGGCATCATCCTCTTCATGCATTTTCTGAACATCAAAGCCACTGACCCCCTTTGCTACTTTCATTTGACTTACTGGAATGGAGTTTCCATGCACTATTAGTAACTCACACTACGTGTATCTGTGCCACATGGACAGCTAGCTATTTCTCGGCATGGCAGGTGCCCAGGACATCCCGCTCCATGAGTCAATCAAGGATGGTATGATGCTTAATTGTGTCCACTTGACTGGGCTCAGTGGTGCCCAGATAGCTGGGAAAACATTCCTTCTGGATATGTCCATATGGATGTTCTCAGTAAAGATTAATGTTTGTATCTACAGACTATGTGAAGCAGGTGGTCTTCACCCATGAGGGTGAGCATCAACCAATCCACAGGGGGCCTGAACAGAACAGAGCGTAGAGATGGGACATCCATCTTCATCTGCCCTTGTGCATGAGCACTCCTAGTTCTCGGGATTTGAGACTCAGGTGGGGACTTGCACTCCCAGCTTTCTTGGTTCCCAGTCCTTTGGACTGGGACTGAACCACACCAGTGCCTCTCCTGGTCCTCCAGCTAGCAGTCAGCAGATCGTGGGACTTCTCAGCATCCATAATCATGTGGGACAATTCCTTATAATCAATCTCTTTCTGTATATCCTACACTTAGATCTGTATCTAGATAGATCCCAATGGTTCTGTTTCTCTGGGGAACCCCAGGTAATATAGATGGTATTCCTTCTTAGGACACTGTGGGAAGATGAGTAAACTTAACCTGTGGGTCACATCAGTACCCCCTTGCTGAGTCTATTAAAGAACACCAACCAGCTACTTCAGCAGAGCGCTTCGGAACGCACAGCGCAAGGCAATCGCACTTTGATGCTTCGGGCCATCATCTTTAGGATGGCAGAGCCAACACTCTAGGTTTGATCTTGACCGCTGCATTCCACTTTCTCTCAACAGTGCATATAAGAAACCCAAGACATCAGAAACCATGTGTACATACCCTGCTCCCCCCCATCAGGCTTTTGGCTTCCTCCATCACCACCGCCACCACCTCCTGCAAGGGAGAAACAGGCTTGCAGACAAGTTGCATCGGGAAGAGTTTTGGTAAAGAAAATATCATCCCAAAGATCAACTACTGGGACCCTGAGTTGTGAAAGAACTCACAGAGTCCTTTCCCTTTGTTGAGTCCCTGCTTTGCTAAACCTATCATTGGACTTACTCCCATTTGCCTGACACCCAGACTCAGCTCCTAACTCAAACCATTCCTCCCATGGTGGGCTCCAGGTGAGCCAGCGAGTCCTGGGTGCCTCATGGATTCTGACCCCTCTTGCTGGGCTCGGGAAGAATCCCAGCCAGGGCCCTGGAGCCCACCTGGGACCCGGACCATAGCTATGGGGTGATCCAAGGCACATTCCTGTTGAATCCCAGGATCTGTACCTGTGACTCACCCTTGAATAACTCAAGAGGATTAGGGGATCCAACCCCCTGTACAGTCGAAAATCCGTATACAACTTTTGATTCCCCAAAAACTTACTTACTAATAGCCTACCATTGACTGGAAGGCTTACTGATAACATAAATAGTCAATGACATATACATTGTATGTTCTGTGTATTATATACTATACTCTTACAATAAAGTAAGCTAGGGAAAAGAACACGCGATTAAGAAAATCATAAGGAAAAAAAGAAAGAAAATCATAAGGTAGAGAAAGTACATTTACAGGACTATATTGTATTTATCAAAATAAATGGACCCATGCGGACCAAACCTGTGTTGGTCAAGGGTCAACTGTAAGTATACATTAAGACAAACTACATGTAAATATAATAAATCTTTATTCTAACTACTATAAACACCTATTATTATATTTATTGTATACTAAAATTTTTACTTATTTATACAAGATATATTATATCTAAGTACTGCTTTGGACCCTACTCTAACCTCAGATTTTAAAGAGAGAGGTGGAAAATCTGCATTTCGAATTGTAATGCTGTCAATGAGGGTCACATGACTTCATTCTCATTTCTATGTTCATTAAGTAATAGAACACAGGCCATTGGTGACACCCAATAGTCATCTAAAAAAAAAAAAAAAAAACTAACAGGTGATTGGGGAGTTCAGGCAATGTCTGAGAAGTGCCCGATCAGCTGGCCTCCAGCCCCATGCATGTGGCCGATAGACAGCTCCCTGAACCATTAACACAGCTCCCAGGGAGCAGCCTTGGTGGGGCAGGTCTTACCGGCCACATCCTTGATGTACCTACAAACGGCAGAGGTGGGAAGAGATTTCCAAGCAGCTGACCGTGATTTCCCTGAGGGTAAGACTGTAGGCCCTGACGTCATTGTGTATAGCAGGTGGGCGACAGAGAGAAAAGAGAAGAAGTCTTAACTCTACCTCCATCTGAAGCTCCAGCGATGAGATCGGAATCTGAAAAACCACCTAGGAGGCAAAAACACAGTGTCATCCGCCATATTGGGACTGTCAGGGAGGTCTCGATGTCTTGGAATGAAGGAAAACACCGTTAAAATCAAAAGCAGATCTGAGGCATGGGGAATCCAACAGGGGCTCTACTTTATAGAAGAAATCTCTCAAATACGCAATGACAATTGAATTCCCAATTCTATTTTAAAACTCCTAAAATTTGTCTTACCAAAAACTCTGCTAGGAAACCTGCAAAAGATACCAAGAGAAATGGAAAGCATACACCAATCTTTTGGATGAATATAAATAAGATAATCCCAAAGGGATCTGTTTGGTATAGATTCAGGGCACTAACGGCCGTAGCTATTCACTCTCCCCATTATGGGTGGCATGTTCTGCCCACCTCTTGACTGTGGACTCGGCCACATGACTTACTTTGGACAACGGTAAGTTGGCACAATGGGAGCCGCATCAATATTTTAAAATAGGGCTTGATGCTCTTGCCCCTTGAGAGGGGCTCATAAAACCTAGTGGCAGGGTGTGGGAGACACATAAGGGAAACCTTAGTCATCCCAGCTGAGGTCACCCAGACAAGCCAACGCCAGAAGACCCACCGGCTGACCACAGACATGTGACAGCCATGCAGAGATCAGCCAAGCCTGGCCCAGACTCGTGACACATAACACATTTTTTAAAGATTTTATTTATGTTATTTAGAGACTGAGAGAGAAAGAACGGGGCGGGGTGCAGAGGGGGAAGTCTCAAGCAGACTCTATGTTGAGTACCAGCCAGATGTGAGGCTCGATCTCATGACCCTGAGATCACAACCTGAGCCAAAACCAAGAGTCAGATGCTCAACTGACTGAGCCATCCAGACACCCCGAGACATAACAATTTAAAAAATTTTAAACCACACTGGGTTTGGGCATAGTTTGTTATGCAGCCTTCGCTAGCTGATACATATCAGATTTAACCCATCAGTTTAACAAAACCTATCATGACCAAGTATGGTTTATTCCAGGAAGTCAAGGACGTAATGCATAGAAAGACATCCTTCAATATACCCTGTCATATTCACAGGTTAAAAGAAAACTAAATGCTCATATGCACTGATAAGCACATGCACTTGATGAAATTTAATATGGGTTTTCTAGCCAAGGCAAAATGATTCAAATACAATAAAACTGGAAAGAGAAACTATAAACATAAAAATATATACACATTTGATTTAAAAATAGTTTTGCTAATAATGTGATAGTCTTTTCATAAAAGCTAAACAATGAAGGCAAAATTATTAACAGGTAATAAGGATTCATCATTAAGTGGCCAGTGAGGAAAGATGTACAAAATTCCTTTCTGTATCACAGAAATAAGCAGAAAAATAATGGGCATAAAATGTATTCACAGAAACAAACATTAATAGGGAAAAGCAATTTAGAAATAATGTTTATAAGAACAACAACAAGAAAGAAGGACAGAAAACTGAATGCAAAGCAAAAAGCTCAATTTTGCAAACGGTCGGCACTCTCCAAATCGATCTCTTGTTGGAAACCATTCAAATGACAAAGAAGGACAGTTTTCTTTCTCCCGAGAAGGATGAGAGACAATGACTAAGTGAGTGTTAAATTAAAAGGAAAAAAACAGAGAGCCGCAAAAACGCAGGGAAGCCATTCAAACATCAAAGACCCCACGGGGAAAAACACAGACACACATGCACACACATTTAAAGGCTCACTTGCCAAAAAAGCACTGGGAAAAATACCCAAATGCTAAAATAAGGGGGGAAAAGTTTTCATAATAAATGACTGAAGAGAGTATCCGTAAGTGGATGAAACGGGCTTCTCAATCAGGAAGGACATACCAGGTACCCTCGAATGTAACTGTACGTGGCCAACTGACACTCCAAATTTATCTCCTTTAATTTCCTAAATAAAGACGTGAAATTAGGGCCAAGGGCCGTGTAACCTTGCACAGGATACGTCCGGCAAACTTTTCCGGGTGATAACAACCAGTCTCGGGAACGGTGTGCAGGAGAGACGCACATTTGCACCAACAGCTGGACTGGGGTGTGCCGGTATAATTTTGAAGGCAATTAAAAAAAAATGTCAAAAACCATAGCACACATGGACCTAAACAGTTTGACACGCACCATCTGTTTTAAGGAATAAGAAAGGAAAGGTATGAGGGCGTCTTCGGTTTGCTTTGTGAATCGTATTTCTCCAGCCTCAGAAGACACAGCACTTTGGACGTTAAGGACGTTGCAACGGAATGACCGCCATGAAAAGGCGCACAATAAAAACAACCAAACGGAATGAAAAAAAAATGCTTATGAAATATTAATAAGCACAGCATGAGGTAAGGAAGAGTATGAACAAAAGACTGACATCATCAGGTCTTAGAATTCTGTTCATTTAAAATCCCGTCTAGGGGCGCCTGGGTGGCTCAGTGGTTAAGTGTCTGCCTTTGGCTCGGGTCATGATCCCAGAGTCCTGGGATCGAGCCCCACATCGGGCTCCCTGCTGGGCGGGAAGCCTGCTTCTCCCTCTTCCACTCCCCCTGTTTGTGTTCCCTCTCTCACTGTGTCTCTCTCTGTCAAATAAATAAATAAAAATCTTAAAAAAAATAAAATAAAATAAAATAAATAAAAATAAAATAAAATCCCGTCTAAAGCACTAGGGAAGGCAACCGCCAAAATGTTGATGGTTGCACAATATGGAGACTATTTATGTTTTTATGCGTTAAAAATTAAACAAATCTAAAGCAAGAAACCCACTCAGAATCTGAAGTCTTCACACAGCCGTCCAATGCAGAAAACAGGTGCTAGTTGGATTATTCTAAATATACTGGAATATGTCAGAAAAAGGAAAAAGGCTGAAAATCCAACAGCTTCTCCAGTAGGAAACCAAAACCTCATACTTTTGTCCAAATCCATTATTTGGACAAATATATAGTTTAGGGGCACCTGGGTGGCTCAGTCGGTTGGGTGTCTCTTGATTTCAGCTCAGGTCACGATCTGGGGGTCATAGGACGGAGCCCCACATTGGACTCTGAGCTCAGCACGGAGTGTGCTTGGGATTCTCCCTCTCTGTGTGCCCCACCCCCTTCTCGCACTCTCTCTCTCTCCCCATCAAAAAAATTTTTAAAAAGTAATTAAAAAAAATAAGTAAAATCTTCCATTGCGTTTTTGAAAGGTCCGTAAAACCTTGGAAGTCAACCGCAGCCAACCAAAGGTCAAATCCAAACCAAAAATATCGTTTCGAAAACTCGTTTCCCACTCCTGGAAAACCGGAATGACCTTGCGCTAGAGAGACCCCAGGAAGCCCACGCTAATCTGAAATGACCTGTTCTCGGCCAACAGGGAGACCACCACTCTCTGAGAAATGCACAGCACCCCTGCAGGGGAGGGGGGTCTTACCAGAAGATCCAGGCTGGTTGGGGTTGGGATGAGGCTTCGGTTTGGGTGGTTTGGGTGGCACTGGGTCGTCTGTTGGTAAAACATAAGCGTTGCGTTTGTGAGCAGTCAGCAAAAAAAACCCCCAAAACCAAAAAAACGAAACACATCAGTTTGCCTACAGATGGTTTCCCAAACAGCCAGAAAGTGGAGTGCATCCTTCCTCATGGAGGGGACCCCCAAACCCAGCTACCTGCCCATTTCTTTCCATCATCATCCAGCTGCCCTACTTACCTTCAAGAGAACCAAATAGTTCCAAGAGTTCCGTAAATTTCCATTAGAAACTAAAGCAGGCGCCTGGACCAGCTACAGAATTCGTGGGACCCAGTGCGACACGGAAACGCGGGGCCCCTCTTTCAAACCACGTTGAGAATTTCAATATGGCAGCAACAAACCATCCCAGCGAGGGTGGGGCTCCTGGTGAGTGAGTGCACCGGTCACACGCCCGGGCAAGGGTGCTCACATCAACCTTATGCCATTCCAAACGATGCTCGCCCGTTTTTTAAAATAAAAGCAAAAGGACACGGGTGGAAACGAGAAACCCAACAAGGGCCAACAGCAATACGCCATTCTCTACGTGTTTGTGGTAACAGCTCGTTCTGACTTGAGAGGGACAAGGCTCTTGGGAACGATGGTAATTTGGTGATCCTAAGCAAGTCAGCCACACAGGAGACTTCCCGAAGGTACTTACTCTCTCCTCCGCCGCCGATGGCATCTTCCAGACTGAACCCATCATTGTCTGCAAGGGAAACGGGCCGTTAACACCGAGGATCCAGGAAGGAATTCAGCTCCCTAAACACACGGAGGAATCCCTGCGTCCCCACCTCCCCAAACACGTCTGCGAATACCAGTCTGACCCAGGTCTGAACAGAAGAGCCAAATTCCTCACCTCTCAGAGGAAAGGAGCAAGACACAAAACAAAACCCACAAAATGGCACGTACCAATCAATGGCGCCACGTGGGCCGAGCCGGGATTCCAACTCTGCCCGCCGAGAATCCCCTCCCGTCCGAAACCACCCCTCCCGCGTGGCCAGCGCCCTCTGTAAGGCAGACACAACGCGGTGGGTGCAGATACAAGGCACTGGATTTGCACGGGCATGCACCAACACTGGGGTTCCCTCAGCCCAACGATGGGACCCTTCCTGGTGGCATCACGGGTTGCCTTGGTTTTATGAACCAAGTTCCAGCTACGTCTAGGGACGCTGGCGGATCCGCCCAACGCAAGGCACTGAACTACCGTGAAAATTCAGGTTTTCAACAATCTCTTGTCCAGCATCCTCTGCACGTCCGTGGTGCGCAGGGACGCGGATATGAACACAGCAGGTGCTATGTGTTCACTCCTGACGGGACATTCTGGCTGGAGTGCCCTGCTCTTAAACCTATTCAATTAAAAACAACTTAAAAAAAGAATCAACAGCAGTAAGACCTCCATGATTTTGACATCAGTTTTTGTCTGGGTGGCTCAGGAGCAACGGATCAGACCCTTGTTCCCGGTTCCCGACTTTCCTTTGAAAGGAGCCCCGCCAACAATGGGTGGGTGTGTCCTAGCGGCTGGAAACTAGGTTCGCTCACGTGTTCTACGGGCATCTCAGCCCCCCAAATTCTTCTCCTAGGCAACGCACATCCAAAAGCATCCAGACACGCTGTCCAAGCGACCTGAAAGCATCCCCGAGACACGTCAGCCCCCGGTCTTGCCCAAAAAACATGGCACCCTGTAGCTAACGTTGGCAACATCAGTCCGGTAGGAACCAGTCTGCGTCCAGAGCCCCCGAAACCACTCGTCTCTATGCTTGTCTACGTCTGGACCAGCTCTTGGGGCGAGAGGGAGGGCGCGCGTGGTGGGGGTCTCTCCTGCAAGGCACCAGCCCGTTTGCTTCTTACCAGAGCTGGGTCTCTTGGGGGGTGTCGTGGGCTTCTTGTCGTCATCTACAGAGAAAAGACACTGAGTCAGCAAAACCTGAAGGTAGAAAACCGTGCCAAGTCTCGACGATGATCCATGAGCTTTAAAAAAAAGTCAGAAAATGTCCAAAGCACCACTCCCCGATTGCTCAGGCGGCGGCCGGGGGTCAGAGCGTGAATTCTGAGCCCACCAGGACAGCCACGGATAGGTGCACAGGTTGGGGTTGGCCACGGCGTGTGCTAAGACCAAGAGCATGGGGGTTCTCCCACTGGGAAGGTTTACTCCCCCTACCCGGAGCGTCCGGCTTTTCCTCCTCCTGCGTGAGTCCCTTTACCCTGGTACACACTTCGATATACTTACTACATTCAGACAAAACACTCATCGTCCATTTTAAGTCAAAAGTTTACTATTACATCTGTCACCTTATAAATATTGAATTTCAAGAGGACTCACCACCAAGGGCATCCAACAAATCGAAATCTTGGCCTACGAGGACAAAGAGTCTGGTTAGAAATCGGGGAAATAAAAACGTAAAATTTAAGAAGACAGTACAAAAAAAAGGGGGGGAGGGCCTGAAATTTTTCTGGATTTCGTGGTGTTTGCGACAGTTAGCCGCTCTTTAAAACGTGTAATGGAGGCGGAACTTCTCATCTCTTCACCACGCTCACGTTCACGCCGAAACGTTAGATGGTAGTTTATGTTAGAAACGGCTGGTGATCTTAAAATTTAGCAGCTGTTACAGCGGTAGGAAAACATGGTAATTTTGCCCGTGTATCATTTATGAGGAGCAGACCGTCTGCAAAAATGACTAACAATTTCCCGTATGTGACGGAAAACACAGATGGGCAGAAAAAAATCCCCTTTTATGACCAACTTCTCTGACTACACAGCCAACCTGCATCTCTTGCAGAATCACTAGACAACCCAGAAAAACACAGACATTGTTTTTTGACCTCCCGGGATCACAGAGAATGGGGAATCTGCGGAGCTGTTCCTTCTGCTTCTCCCCGGGCCTGGACAGCTGTGAGGGGACTGAGCGCAGGTCGGACAGTGACTGGAGGGTCCAGAAGCTGAGGGGACGTCTGCACCACCTCAGGAAGCGCTGGTGTCCAACGCTCCACGAACACGCACGGAGCCGCCTCAATGTGGGCATGTGCTCAGTTGTACGGGATGCCTCAGACAGGCGGTGCTCTATTACTGTGTACT
This sequence comes from Neomonachus schauinslandi, assembly GCF_002201575.2. Taxonomy (NCBI): domain Eukaryota; kingdom Metazoa; phylum Chordata; class Mammalia; order Carnivora; family Phocidae; genus Neomonachus; species Neomonachus schauinslandi. Next base: position 125,155,375 of record NC_058419.1, read on the forward strand.
CTCTTGCGTGTGCGTGGGGCATGCGTGTGCGTGTGTGCACAGATGTAAGTGTGTTTGGGTGTGGTTTGTGTGTAGGGATGCGTACACACGTGTTTATGCTTTGTGTGTGTCCATATATGTAGGTGTGCGTGGGTGTGGTTTATATGTGTGGATGTGTACACGTGTGCATGGTTTATGTGTGTGTGTAGATATAAGTGTGTGTAGGTGTGATCTGTGCGTGTGGATGTGCACGTGTGTGCATGGTCTCTGTGTGTCCCTACATGCAGGTGTGTGTGCGTGTGGTGTGTGCACGTGTGTGCATGGTCTGCGTGTGTCCCTACATGCAGGTGTG
>NC_058419.1:125155715-125156698 GCF_002201575.2 Neomonachus schauinslandi
TGCACGTGTGTGCATGGTCTGTGTGTCTCCCTACATGCAGGTGTGTGCAGGTGTGGTCTGTGCGTGTGGATGTGGACACGCGTGCATGGTTTGCATGTGGGCACGTGTGTAGGTGTGTGTACTGCTTGTGTGTCTGCATATTTTTGTGGGGGGGGGTGTGGTCTGTGTCTAAGAGTATGTGTAGATATCTCTATGTCTAGTCCGGGTGTGCATATTTGTCTCTGTGTGTCTCTGTGGGTGTGTGTGCATGTTTGTGTTCCTATGTGTGTACTAAGAACAGGCCGACAGAAGCAGGTGGTCTCGGGCACAACATACACGGACGCCCAACAGTACCCCAGTGGGGCTGTATTCACGATCTCAGACCCTGGGGCGACGGTGTCTACACCGCGTGGCCCAGACCCAACAAATGCAATTATACCTCCTGCTGCACGCGGCAGGTTTCCCTGAGGCAGCGGGTGGGGATTCTACCAGCGCCGAAGACCCCACTGGGCATGTGCCTAAACATGCATGCGTATACACATCTGCGCTCATGTGTAATTACGTGGAAATCCACGCCTGTCCACTCCCCCCCACACGCACTTCACCTGAAATCACCATGCCGAGAGCTTTGTCAACCACCTTCCCTCGCCCTGGAGAGGACTTCCAGCTCCAAGGGCACATGGCCTGACACAGACAGATTCCAAGAGCGGACGCTGTCGCGCTCGGGACGAAGGGGGACACTTAGAAAGGAGAAGCAGACAGGGCTCTTTGGGACGCTCAAAAACCAACAGCAACACGTGCGAACGTCAATACAGACTTTCCCGTGTGACGCTCCCAATTCCCCTGATTTCTGCCTCATGAGAGATGGTGATGGAGAGAATCCGCAAGGAAGCCAAACGAAAGAGAAGACTCCGTACTGACTCATGTATGTGTATGTGTGGGCACTGCACATGGGCGTGTGTTAGGTGTGTGTATACACTGCATGTCAGCGTGTGTCTGTGTGC
>NC_058419.1:125156708-125161242 GCF_002201575.2 Neomonachus schauinslandi
GTTAGGTGTGTGTGTACACTGCATGTCAGCATGTGTCTGTGTGCACGGGGGTGCATGTTAGGTGTGTGTATGCATTGCATGTGAGCGTGTGTCTGTTTGCACGTGGGCGTGTGTCTGTGTGCACCAGAACCACTGACCGGGACCTCACTCTCCCTAAAACTGATTCCTCTCCTGCCCAGCCTTCCTTTCCACTGCTGTGAGGAGGTCACGGGTCCCCTACACGCCCCTTCCACTGACCCCCACATGGTCCCCACACAAACCCAGTAGGAGCAGACCGAGCAGGGATGGGGGCAGGCTCTCCAAACACCCTCCAGCCCCCCACACCCCCAGGCTGCCCTGTCTGCTGGGGATCTCGTCCAGGGCTCTCCACTTCAGACCACGGCCAACGTTCCCATCCAGTCACTAAAACCAAGCCCAGAGCCCACTGCTCCCAGGACCCCAAGATCACCCAAGGGCAGGTCTGAGAGTGGACGGGCACAGGAAGAATACCCCCTTCCCAGCCTCCTCCCCAACCCCTCAGTGTGCCCCAAGAGAATGCACTCGGCCCCGGAGCGAGAGCTTGGCTTCCAGCCCGACCTCTGGGCTGGAACCCTACAAGACTGCCACGGGCCGAGGACACCGCGCAAGACTCCCAAGCGTTCAGCTGAGACCATTTCACCCTGGATCCCGTGTCTCAGGGCTCTCCCTGACCTCTGCCCCCTGGGGACACTTTCCTGATCACAAAGCCACACCCTCACCAGAGATGACAGAATCCAGGGGACTACCCCCCCCCCCCAAGGGGAGTGCTTCCCACACACAGCTGCACAGAAATTCTGGGGCATGGAAGGGCCAGCTCCCACATAACTCAGTCATGAACATGAATCTCTCCCCACCCAGCCCATTGTGCAGATACGTTCCAAGATTGTGCCGATGTTTGCAAAAGGCATGCACACACATCACCACCAGCTGAAATCCCCACAGGAACGTTCAGGAAATGCAATGATTCAACACCCAGCAGCACTGACCAGCAATAACCCCTCCCAAACTACTTCTAACCTAATCTAATCTATCCATCTACACAAGTGGTCTACCGGGTCCAAGCCAGCACTGCTGACTCTGTCATCATCATGGGCGACCACGTCAGGGGGCTGCGTGTCCCAGGAGAAACTCTCCCATGCCGACCACTCCCCACACTGCCTCCCGGGGCCAACAGCACCAAACGGGGCTGCACCACCTGGACCAGGAGCCTAGGCCCCGTGTCCAATGTTCAAGGCATGTAGCTCCTTGGTCCCCGCTGCAAGCGGACCACTGTGCATGGAAGCCTGTCCAGCCCTGTGGGCTCCAACACCCCTCAAAGCTGCAGATGTTCTGGGGAACTCAGGGGTGAGTCACACAGGGCGAGGCTGCCCCTGGCCGGACGGAGAGACACATGACTCACCCAGATGGCACCACGCCTCCAGGAGCCCCTCCCGCCCTGTATCAGCCAGTCACGCGAGGACACGGGATGAGCCACGTGCAGTCCCTAAACGCCCCCCTCCGTGGGTGTGTGGGCAGCTTCTCCTGAGTGCAGATGCAACCCCGCCTGGATCTCCATCCCACCTGGGTCTCCATCCCCCCAGGTCTCCATCCCCCACCCTGATCTCCATCCTGCCTCGGTCTCCATCCTGCCTAGATCTCCATCCCACTTGTATCTCCATCCCCTCCTGTATCTCCAATCCCCCCTGGGTCTCCATCCCCCCCAGATTTCCATCCCCCCCCCGGGTCTCCATCCCATCTGGGTCTCCATCCCCCCCTGGATTCCCATCCCCCCTAGGTCTCCATCCCCCCTGGACCTCCATCCGCCTTGGGTCTCCATCTCCCCTGGGTCTCCATTCCGCCAACCCAGCCAGAATCGGGTTTCTCTGAAATTCTTTTTTTTTTTTTTAAAGATTTTTTTTATTTATTTATTTGAGAGAGAGAGAATGAGAGACAGAGAGCCTGAGAGGGAAGAGGGTCAGAGGGAGAAGCAGACTCCACGCCGAGCAGGGAGCCCGATGCGGGACTCGATCCTGGGACTCCAGGATCGTGACCTGAGCCGAAGGCAGTCGCTTAACCAACTGAGCCACCCAGGCGCCCCAGGTTTCTCTGAAATTCTATCACAATGGTGGAGCATTGCAGAAATATAAAACAGGACGGAGATACGCATAATACTAAATGACAGAAATGACAAATGACAGGATTCATACAGGGAACTTATAAATTATAGGAAAACATAATAGAAACAAATTATAGATGTATATCCAGAATAAATTGTGTATATTTACATATATATAGAAGTCTATATAGAATATGGGATAAATTATAGATATATATTTAAAATAACATATATATTTACATATAGAGAATATAAAATGCTATATAGAATATGGAATAAATTATAAATAAATACTTAGAATGAATTATATACATTTACATATATACAGAATATAAACTTCTATGTAGAATATGGAATAAATTATATACATATATTTAGAATAAATTCTATATATTTAAATATATAGAATATAAAATTGTACATAGAATATGGAATGAATTATAGACATGTATTTGGAATAAATTATATATATTTACACATATAGAATATGGAATAAATTATGATGTAAATTTAGAATAAATTACATATATAATAATGTTATATAATAGTTATATAATATTATAATAATAAATGGTAGAAATTGCAAATTATATAACTTATACACAGACTTTATAAATTCTATAGATAAATTATATTAAAAGTAGAAGTAATTTATAGAAATAAAATTACAATAGGAACAAAATATATTGATGATGAATTATTGTAACCGTAAATTATGTAGCTTATAATTATACACAGAACTTATAAACTATATAAATACATATATGATAAAACAGAACAAGTTATAGAAAGAAAATCAGAATAGAAATGAAATGTAATTGTAAGAGATTATAGAAATTACAAATCATGAAATGTATAATTTATACACATATAAACTTATAGACCCTATAAACGAGACAGAAATAAGTCACAGGACGAAAATATGATTATTTGTAATAAAGTACAGACGTTTGTTACACATACTTACACATTATAATTTATACAAAGCTTATAAACCATATAAACATATGAATAGAGTAGAACTACAGAAATACAACGAAAATAAAAACCAACGACATGCATTCCCAATAAATTATACAAACTGCAAATCTTATAATTTGTTCACACGGTCTGTAAGTCGCCGAGACAAATACACACATAAATAAAATAAATTAGGGAAAGACGAGAGGAGAAATACCAAGGAGGCAGTGAGCGGACTGCTCACATTTCCAGATACTTTCTCGTAGGAGCAACGGGATAACAAACGTCGGCAAGACCTCTGGGGTGACTCGCTTCAGAAATACCTCTGTGCTCTTTGCAGACGCCTCACTGGACGTTCTGCCTTACAGATTTCGATATTTATCTATTTTAGAGACAGAGAGAGAGAGCACGAGCAGGAGGGGCAGAGGGAGAGGGAGAGAGGATCTCAAGCAGACGTGGGACTCGATCCCACGACCCTGAGATCACAACCTGAGCCGAAACCAGGAGTCTGATGCTAAACCGGCTTTGCCACCCAGGCGCCCCTGTGTCCCTCAGGTTTTTTGAGTCCTCAAGGCTCCGGGAGTGTGCTGGTCCCGGGTCCAGGTTCCCAAAGACACCCGACGTCATGACAACGGATGAAGGGTTGTGCACAAAAATGCACTCGGCGGCTCAGTGACAGACGCGCAAGGAAGACCAAGGTGGAGCCAAGCTGGACAGCTGCACGCACGTGTCCGTAAACACACGGCACGGCGGTCGCCCAGCCCCGGGGACACATTCTTGGCTACACAGAGGAGCCAAGCTCAGGGCCACGGCGGTCTTGGGCGTCGCGACCACCCCGACAGCTCACGTCAACCCTGTTCCGTGCTTCAATCCCACGCGGGTTGTCCACCTGACCCAGATTCCACGTGTGCCTGCAGGTGAAAAGCAGCCGGTCCGGTTCATCCTCCCCGGGACGAAGGTGCTTCGGGGCTTGGATGGGCTGGGTCCTTTCATGCTAAGTTTACAACGTGGTGGAGGAGGAGGGGAAAGGTCTTTCTTGCCGTCACTCTGGGGACAGCCCTGGTAGGTATGCCAAGTTGTGCACAAACCCTGGGAATCTGGTGAGGCCATGGGCAGGGTGTTGGGGACCATCACGGTCCCCTGGGGTCCCTGTGCCAACGCATTCCTGAGAGACCGGGCTGCCATCCGTGCACCTGCCTTTCTATTACCCTCTGGCCGGGACCTTCGGCTGTCAGCTCATTGCTGCAGGGGCTCCTTCCAGGCCCCCCGGGGACATGCAGTCTCTCCCCTATAGGAAGCCAAAGCATTGCTCCTCAAAGGGCGAGCTCCAAAACCAGACTAGAAGCCCCCACTCCAACCCCAGCTGTAGGGGGCTGCTCCCAGGCCCCTGGGGGCATCCAGTCTCTCCCCTACAGGAAGCCAAGGCATTGTTCCCCAAGGCATGAGCTCCAAAACCAGACT
>NC_058419.1:125161252-125163438 GCF_002201575.2 Neomonachus schauinslandi
CTCCAAGGCATGAGCTCCAAAACCAGACTAGAAGCCCCCACTCCAACACCAGCTGCAGGGGGCCGCTCCCAGGCCCCCAGGGGCATCCAGTCTCTCCCCTGCGGGAAGCCAAGGCATTGTTCCCCACGGCATGAGCTCCAAAACCAGAATAGAAGCCCCCACTCCAACCCTAGCCACCTCCCCATCTGTGTTCCCTTCACACCAGTCCCCTCCCTGCCCACCTGGGCTGGCCCCAAATGACCCATTAGACTGTCCCAAACTTTGTCAGCTCATGGAGCCCTTTGTGGCTCTGGAAACTGGCCCAAGGTTGCCAAACAGACTCAACCACTCTGTTTATTAATTACAGTCAATTCTCATGCGTCATGGAAGTTACGTTCTATAAATTGTTGGGAATGCTGAATGCACAAATACTCCGTCTTCGCTTCTAGGGATGGATGGTGTTAGGATCCCACAGCCTTGAGTCAGGTGTTCGCCAGAGAGTCAACGCATGACCTTGTTTTCTGCATGTTTCTGCTTAAACAGAACTTACTGGATCTGTGTTGTTTATTCGTCAGCATTGCCAAGCACAGGACACAAAAATGCAAAAGATGTGCCCCTGCACAGAGCATGAAAAGGACACTTGTTGACAACCTGGAGCCTGGACGGTGACTCAGATACCCTCACTTCTGCGCCCGTCCCTGAATACGGACGGTGTTCATCTGGGAGTTCCAAATAGCACGTGGGCGAATGCACAAACAGGGGATCCGTGAATATGAAGGATTCACTGTACTTCAGTGCAAACAACGTACCCCCAGGAGTTCCTGCAGTGTTTGACGCGTGGCTGTGTGCTCCTCAAAACTTTAAATCTTACTGCCCCCCAACAAACCCTGACAGCACCTTGTGAGTCTGGAGTGAAAACCACACGCTTAGGGCACCTACAGCTTTCCTTCGCGATCCTCTCCTTGCCCATACCAGGAGAACTCCTATTCATACCTCAAAGCCCCAAGAAAATGCTGCCTCCTCTGGGAAGCCCTCTGTCATTCCTCCTGAGCACACTGAAGCATTTCCTCACCAGCGTTTGCAGAGATTGCTTCTCAACCCCAGCCGTGGGTGATTTCATAAGTCCTGATGCTCAGCTCATGCTCCCGGCGAATTAAATCAGAAATTTTGTGGGCTGGGATTCAGGCACCAGTGTCTGAAAAGCTTACCGACATGACACCAATGTGTGGTCAGCATTGCAGGCTTTTGATCCCCTGATCCAGGCTCTGCCAACAACCTCTGCCCTCCAACCCGCTCCCCATGCTCTTTACCTCTCTTGCAGGTAAGTGTGAACACGTACCTGTCTGCTCAAAACCCTCCAGGTGAGTTTCAAACCCATATCCTGGCAACCGGGGCCGCTCATCACATACCCCCTGCAAGTAGGTCTACAGCTAGAAATAAACTACATTCTTTCAGCATTAATCACTGCTTCTGCCTTCTCTTCTCATCCTCCAGACAACCTACCTGCAACTTCCCCCACAGGCCCACGATCTCACACACCTAGGTTTGCTTTTTGCAAGCCATGCCCCCAGCCTGAAAAGCCCTCTCCCCGCTTCGTCAGGCTCCCACTGATATGAAGGTCTGTCTATTCGTGGAAACTCGGTGCCCAAAGAGGTTCCCACCTGCAAGAAGCCTTCTCTGACCCTCTGGAAGAGAGTGGTCCCTGCTTCCCTTCACAACACTGCACCAGAAGGGATACCTTGCTTGTCACTGTCCAGGCAGAGAAGAATTCAATCTATGTTGGCTGAAAGCATGCATGAGAGCCAGTGGCTGGGAGCGTGGGTAAGTGCACAGATGGATGGGTGAGTGCGTATGTGGGAGATGGATGAGTGGATGGATGGACAGATAGTAGACAGATACATAAAGCTAGATAAAAGAAAAAATTGGTGTTAGTTATAAATAAATGATGGAGGATAGATAAAGCATGGATGGATGGATAAACTAATGGATGGACAGGCAGATGACTGGACAGATACATGGGTGCATTTATGTATGTATGGATGGATAGGTAGGTGGATGAATGGATGTGCAGATGGAGGAACTGATGGATGGATAGGTAGATGGATGGATGGATGGATGGATGGATGGATGGATGGATGGATGAAGGGATGGATGGTTGGATGGATGGAAGGATGGATGGAAGGATGGATGAAGGGATGGATGGATGG
>NC_058419.1:125173438-125202904 GCF_002201575.2 Neomonachus schauinslandi
GTGGATGGATGTGTAGATGGATGGATGGATGGATGAATGGATGGATGGATAAGTGGATGGATGTGTAGATGGATGGATGGATGGATGAATAGATAACTGGGTGGATGTGTGGATGGATGGATGGATGGATGGATGGATGGATGGACGGATGGATAGTTGGATGGATGGATGAATGGATGTTTGGATCGATGGAGGGAGGGATCGATAAACAAACAAGTGAACCTTTTACCAGACATCATCGTGCTATATTATAACTTACTTCCACATTGGGAAACAACTATGAAGTAGGGGCATTGGACTGACTAGCCCACTTCTATTGATGACGAAACTTCCTGGGCCCATGGAGCTCATGAGTGGCAGGCTGGGATTAGAACCAAGACTTTTTAATTATAAATCCAGGAGGTTTGTACCTCACTGCCTCTTGACTGCCTCCAAACCACTGGCATTTTCCTCAGAGTGTTTGTTCACAGAAGCCAAAGATAAAAAGCATGTTGTAAACTAGAGTTTTTACATTATTATTATTTTTAATTTTATTATGTTGTGTTAGTCACCATACAATACATCATTGGTTTTTGATGTGTTGATCTAGGATCCATTGTTTTCATGTAACACCCAGTGCTCCATGCAGTACGTGCCCTCCTTAATACCCATCACTGGGCTCACCCATCGCCCCACCCCCTTCCCTCTAACACCTTGTTTGTCTCTCAGAGTCCATAGTCTCTCGTGGTTCATCTCTCCCTTCAATTCCCCCCCCCCATTTTTCCCTTCCTTCTCCTAATGTCCTCCATGCTATTCCTTATGTTCCGCAAATAAGTGAAACCATATGATAACTGACTTTCCCTGAGTTTTTACATTAGAAACTTCATGGTCTGTGCCCATCAGTGGTCCAGTCTATTTTAAAAACAGTAATTTAATTAATTTAGCAAAAAGTTCATGTGTGAACCTTATGTGTATATATTTTTTCCCCTCTTAAATGTAACGTAGGTTGGGTCCCCGGCAGAAATCAAAAGATGCAGTGAAGCTGCATAATATAGAAACAACTACTTTGTTGAAGGACCTAAAGCTCATGGTTAGTCTGGCTTAGAATCAAGAACAAATCAATTTCCCAGAGTACAGGAGTCCCCCTTCATCCTCAAGGGACATGTTCCAACCTCCAAGTGCATGCTTGAAACTGCAGATGGTACCAAACCCTATATGCACTATATTTTTCCCTAAACATGCATACCTTTGGTAAAGTTTATTTTATCAATCGGGCACAACCTGAGATTAACAATAACTAATCAGGGGCACCTGGGTGGCTTAGTGGGTTGAGCATCCAACTCTTGATCTCAAGTCAGGTCTTGATCTCAGGGTCGTGAGTTTAAGCCCCGCGCTGGGCTCCACGCTGTGCATGCATCCTACTTAAAAACAAACAAACAAACGGAGGGGGAGAAAACCCCAATAGCTAATCATAAAATAGAATAATCAGAACAATACAGTGTAATAAAAGTTATGAGAATGTGGTCTCTCTCTGTCTCCCTCAAAATACCGTATTCATCTGCACGCACCCTTCTTCTTCTTGTGATGACTTCAGATGATAAAATGTCTACATGATGAGATGAAGTGAGGTGGATGACGTAGGCCTGGTGACCTAGAATTAGGCTACTGCTGACCTTCCGGTGATCCCTCAGGAGGATTATCTGTTTCCCAAACCGCAGGTAAGGGGAGACTACCGAACTGCATTTGAAACATGAATCCTCTTTGTCCCTAAGTCTGCAGTCCCTGTGGGCTGCTAGCACTGGGTCCAGGACCTGGAGTGGGGTCTTCCCCATGACCAACGTTGGCCATGATGGTCATGGTGATGGGCTGGAGGGAATTGCCCTACGGCTTCCCAAAACACAGAACAATGGCACGAGAGCTGTTTGAATTTATTTCTGTGTATTTGTGTGTATCTGAGTCTCCTATATCTAGGTTCATATATCTGGCACACATTTATTTAGCATATGGTGTGCTGAGGATCTTGACCTAGGTACTGAGCATGGGAAGGTGAATAAATCATTTCACCTGCTAGCAAATAGCCCGTTGGGTCTCTTGAGGGATACTAGAAAACCCTGTACAGTCCACACAATACGATGTGTTGTACAGATGAGCACAGAGCGCCATGGGAAGGAAGAGAAATCAGAGACCACGTCCAAGGGTTTGGAAATGTTTCACCAAGGAGATTACATTTAAACCATGTCTTGGAAGACTCTTAGGGGGGTTCCAGATAGAGGGTGAGGATGCATTCTAGAGAGTTTCCCTGCATGAGCAATAATGCGGACGCTGGGGGAAAACATCCATGGCATGCAATGAGTAGGGGAAAGGATAGGGAGGTCTGCCTGGGAAGGTAGCCTGGAACCGGATGGGGATGGACGTTGCATGTTTACCAAGTAATGTCATCTTCATCCAGAGACAAATGGAAACCCCAGCAACACTGTAAGGCAGATGACTGTAGGCTGAGGTTTGGTTCGGAGAAGGTTCAGACAGGTAGCTAACTGAAGGCAGAATAAAGGGATGGCTTCATGGGGCAGAGGTGGGGGAACAGGAGGAAATCCGGGAAGCCCCCAGGTCTCTGCAGAGATTTTGAGAGCCTTAGCTTGCAGTGCGAAGAGAAGGGGATTCTTTCCAGAGAGCTTGGGAAGGGAAGAATTTATTATTTCTTGCTCAGATCAGGGTTATTTGTGAGCCAAATAAAGAATGTATTTCCAACTTTTGGGAACATTTACTTCCTCCCCCCAGAAGCTAAAATCCCCATTTCTTCCTGCCAGTTTCCCTGGCTTTTCCAGAGCTCACCAAAGCAATCTGCCTGGGATTGACGTATGTCCGGTTAGGGATGATGGCTGATAAGAGCCGCCGGTTGTTGGTTGGAAGACCCTTCTACACCACAGGATGGCCACAGATCATTGATGTTTGGTCAAGAGTGGGTGGTTTCCTGTGATATGTCTTGTGGGCAGGAAAGTTTCGACATGAGTGCATGGAGGAACACAATCCATCTTTCCTTCTAACGGTCCTCTTCTTTGGTGTTCCTTGCTTGGGGATACCAAAACCACAGTGCACCCTTTACGGGTACAGCCTTTTTCCATCTCAGTGATAGGCTCAGAAGAGTAAGGTCAGCAGCTCACACCAGATAAAGTTCATGCCACGGCATAAGCTTGATCCCTGCACAGAGAGGTTGGATGCTGTTTAAACAGAGCACTAAGAAATGCAAAACACAGTTCATCCTGCAAATGCAGAGTATGGTCCAGGCTGGGGAGTCCTCAACACATGCTGTGGGTGAGCTACATCTTCTCAGGCATCAGGTGTTTGGGGGCTCCATCGAAGGTGTTTGGGGGTGGGATGCAGCAACCTGAGGCCTCAGGGAAGAGAGCAGGGTTACAGATGAACTTTCTCAGGCAGCCGTGACAAATGATCACAAACTGGGGACTTACAATGACAGGAGTTCATGCTCCCCCAGCTCTGGAGACCAGGAGTCTGAGATCCAGGCGGGTCAGGGCTGCTGAGATCCAGGCGGGGCAGGGCCATGCTCCCTCCCGAGGCTCCAGGGGAGGGTACTTTATGACTTTTCCAGCTTCTGGGGCTCCAGGTGTCCCTGGGCTCATGGCCACGTCCCTCCCATCTCTTCCTCCGTCCTCACGTGGCTTCTCCTCTGTGTCCGTGTCTCCTCTTCTTTCTCTTACAAGGACACCTGTCATTGGATTTAGGGCCACCCTGATCCAGGATGGGCTCATCTCAGATCCTTCACTTCATCCCATCTGCAAAGACCCTATTTCCAAACAAGGTCCCATTCTGAGTTCTGGTGGACAACAGTGTATGACCCACAACAGGGTATTCTGCCCTGACTCACTCCCTCAGGTTGGTCAACACCTCCCAGAAGTAAGCAGGCCCAGGAGCTCCCGACATAACCCCTAAAAATCAACACACAGTACAGACAGTGAGGGGCAAAAGGTTGGAAACAAAGTGTGGGGACCCTGGACACAGACTCAGCACACAAGTTAAACGTGGTGGCTGGATTGGCCTGCCTTCAAAGTCACAGAATGGTAACAGAAACCCCTTCCCCCCCACACACCCCCGGGGCTTACCTGGCAGCCTCGTTGCACCAAGAAAACTCAACTCTTGAAAATAGATGATTATTGGGCGCCTGGGTGGCTCAGTTGGTTAAGCGACTGCCTTCGGCTCAGGTCATGATCCTGGAGTCCCGGGATCGAGTCCCGCATCGGGCTCCCTGCTCGGCAGGGAGTCTGCTTCTCCCTCTGACCCTCCTCCCTCTCATGCTCTCTGTCTCTCATTCTCTCTGCCTCAAATAAATAAATAAAATCTTTAAAAAAAAAAAAAAAGAAAATAGATGATTATTAAAAAAAAAAAGCACTTATTTCTTGTCCCGACTCATACAACATTGCTATTTTTTCTTTAAAAAAGTCAAACTGAAACCATTCCTTCTGAAAGCCTTCTCAAATCTTTTGTGGAATAAATGGGTCAGGAATCCCTACGTATACGAATAAATAAAACATGATGTTATCCACGGGCACGCTACGCTTCAAGTTATGCTCAGGACGAGTGAATACAGAACACGGAGAAGAATTTGGGGGAGTACTCGCCCCCCGCCGCATGAGGTTTCAATGATTGTGCCATTTTTCAACTGCACCGGAACTGGACGTAAAAACCCACAACTTGATTTGTGGAGGCTCACCGCTTCCCGTCGCTCGCAATCACTTCTTCCCCAGCTTCTGTGGTGGAGCCCACTGTACTAAATGTTACTTCTGGAAAAATCGAGCTTTAAAGAAACCATGTGGGTGAGCTTTCAAAATAGTCTCTCATTCATCCAAATGGCCAAGAGACACATGAAAAACTGCTCAAAATCCCTCAGCATCAGGGAAATCCAAATCAAAACCTCAATGAGATACCCCCTCACACCAGTCAGAATGGCTAAAATTAACAAGTTAGGAAACGACAGATGTTGGCGGGGATGTGGAGAAAGGGAAACCCTCCTACACTGTTGGTGGGAATGTAAGCTGGTGCAGCCACTCTGGAAAACAGTATGGAGGTTCCTCAAAAAGTTGAAAATAGAGCTACCCTACGATCCAGCAATTGCACTACTGGGTATTTACCCCAAAGATACAAATGTAGGGATCCGAAGGGGTACGTGCACCCCGATGTTTCTAGCAGCAATGTCCACAATAGCCAAACTGTGGAAAGAGCCAAGATGTCCATCGACAGATGAATGGATAAAGAAGAAGTGGTATGTATATACAATGGACTATTATGCAGCCATCAAAAGGAATGAGATCTTGCCATTTGCAACGACGTGGATGGAACTGGAGGGTATTATGTTGAGCGAAATAAGTCAATCAGAGAAAGACGTGTATCATATGACCTCACTGATATGAGGAATTCTTAATTTCAGGAAACAAACTGAGGGTTGCTGGAGTGGGGGGTGAGGTGGGAGGGATGGGGTGGCTGGGTGATAGACATTGGGGAGGGTATGGTGAGCACTATGAATTGTGCAAGACTTGAATCACAGATCTGTACCTCTGAAACAAATAACGCAATATATGTTAAGAAAAAAAAGAAGAAGATACGTGCACCCCAATGTTCATAGCAACAATGTCCACAAGAGCCAAACTATGGAAAGAGCCAAGATGTCCATCGACAGATGGGTGGATAAAGAAGATGTGGTGTATAAGTCAACACAGTCTTGAAAAAGAAGAACAGGGGCGCCTGGGTGGCTCAGTCGGTTGAACATCTGCCTTTGGCTCAGGTCATGATTCCAGGGTCCTGGGATCGAGCCCCGCGTCGGGCTCCCTGCTCCGCGGGGCCATCAGTGATGGTTCTAACTTTACATCTGGAAGGGCATGTTGGGAAAACAAAGTTGTTAGCTGCGACTTTTCGATGTTTCGAGAGAGCTGGAAGCCAGAAGAAGCATGCCCGACTGGAGTGAGGGCCGTAGGCCGAGTCCAGCCTTCTGGGGGGTCACCTGCAGCCTCCCCTGAACCTTCCCTAGGGTCTCCTGCAGCCTCCACTGCCCCTGAACCCGGGGCTTCGGGATCCTGTCAACACGGCATCTTGCACTCATTAAACCACATGGCCCGCCTTGGCGTGGGTGGGCCTCACCTAATCCGTTGACGTCAGAATAGACACCCCTCCGCCCCCTGCCCCCAAAACGGTGGAGGAACAGGGACTTGCGGTCTCTCTGTGCTGCACCCGACACGTTTATCTTGTCCCGCCCTCGCACACGGAGCTCCAGGTTCTCAGGCGTTCGGACTCACAGCAGGTAACACCACCGGCTTTTCCGATGTTCCAGCTCTCCAGGTGCAGGTGGTGGTGCTGGTCCTATAATCGCCGCCCTCTTGGATGCAATTAGAGGTCGTCTCGGTGAGCAAGCGTTGCAGTAGGTCTGAGCCCACATGAATGGAGCAGAGCCTGCGGTGTGCGAAGATCCTCCCCGAGAACCTGCGGAGCGCGTCCGCCCCACAGATCCCTGGATGTCAGGCTTGTGCTCACCAGCCCTTGGACAGAATGAATTTCCACCTTCTTGAGACCCCCACCGCTCCCGCCCTGCCCCAGTCTGTGATCCTGGGCAACAGACTCAAGATCCAAGTGGGAAATGATATCCCCTCTGCGCCCACATGCTTTTCTTCCCATCAGGGATCGTTCTGTGCGGGGTGGTGGGGAGGCAGGGGAGGGCCAGCAGCACCGTCTAAGAGAGCACCCACGTTGTTCCCGCTCATCCTGCTGCGATGCTGAGCCCTTCGGCACCCATCGCCTTTCCTAGCTGCAAGCAACTGCAGAATTCCCAATGAGTTGGCAAAACAAACAAGCAAACCCCTGTTCTCTACTGGAAGGATATTTGGGTGCAGTCGGAATTGCTCAGAGCTGGTGAGGCGTGCCCACATCGGGAGTGTGGGTGCCCTGTGCTCGCGGGCAGGACCCGAGACCCGCGTCTGATCCACACAATATGGCGCCGGGGGTGGGAAGCCATGGCCGAGCCTGGCACCGGCGCCTCCCCGTCGGGTCTGCTCTCGGTTCTTTAGCCATGCAAGTGCCATTTTCAGTGTCCGAAAGCAGAAGTGTGCGAGGGGCTTGGCCACACCCGTCCATTTCTGTGCTGGCCCCGGGGCGGCTTTGCTGAGTCTTTGCAACAGATGGTGGGTTCCCCTTGCATGCTGGACCACTCCTTACATGCAGGACCAAATCCCACCCTCCTGCCCACTGACCCGAGGGCAGGGGGCTTGGCATTTATGGACTCTTTCCAAGGGAGAGAAGCAGACGTCCGATGCTCCCTTGTCAAACCAGGACACCAGCTTGCACCCATGTGTATAAGTGCATACTGTTGGTGCCTCCTCGTTCCAAAAACCCTCCACGGTCCTAAGGGCTGAGAGTCCTAGTGGTCTTCTGTTGTGTGAATGGGGTGACTTTGGGGAGAAGCCCCGTAAGGCTGGGAGCTGGTTGCCTTGTGATGGGAAGGTTGCAATTTCATTCCTGCCCCCCCGTGACCGGTTCACAGTGGAATCGATCCCCCATGGCCAGTGATTTCATCCGTCATGCCTGGGCAATGAAGCCTCCCTAAAAAAAAAGGAAGAAAATTCCCAAAAGGAAGGGGTTCGGAGAGCGTCCGGGTTGGCGGACACGTGGAGGTTTGGGGAGAGAGGTGCCCGCTTCCTCACACCTGACTCTCTGCATCTCGTCATCTGAGTTACATCCGGTTCTAATCAACCAGCGATCTAGTGAGTAACATGTTTCCTGAGCTCTGTGAGCCGCTCTAGCCGATTAAAGGGACCGGAGGAGGAGGAGGTCATGGGACCCTCTGATCGGCAGCTGACTGTTCAGCACCACACGGGACAAGCCGGATTGCGATCGGCGTCTGCAATTTGTAGAGGGCGGTCTTGCAGGGTTGAGCCCCCGACCCTGTGGGATCTGCCCAACCAGCTGCTACCATCTGGCATGTCCAGTCCCCGTGGATACTTTCCACGTTTCCGAGCTACTTGACTTCGGGGTGCTTTGCTGGCCAGACCTGTGCCTGTCCCCAGAGAGGTCGGTGTTACTGGACCCAGGATTGGGTCACCTGCTCTGGGGACAGCCCAGGGCTGCTGGGAGGAGGGTCTGACGAACTCCAGGGTGTGATTCATCGTCCAGGGCTCCCCATGGGCCGGTCCCCAACTCGCAGGATGGCCTCGCCTGAGGCCAGACCCCAGAGTCTGCTTTGGGGGAACCACACCCAAAATACCTCTCCCCTTCTTGCTCTAGAGCCCAGACCTTGTGGGGTGTATGCAGTCCTGCTGGGCCCCAGAGGACACGTCTGCATGGCAAACTCATCCTGCTCACCTCCCACGCCGTTTCCTTCCCCTCGCTCGCAGGGCTACCCATTTCCTTCCCCTCGCTCGCAGGGCTACCCATGATGACTCACAGGATGTGCACCCCCCAGGGGCACGCCGGTCCCTATTCCCGTTTTCCTCTCTCCCCCTGTGCCCTCCCACAAGGTGCAGCCTAATATCCCGCAGCACAGAAGTCCTTGTTTGAGTCGCCAAATCAGTGAGCGACTCTCCGGGAAAACCCTGTCCTCCCTCTTCCCTCGGGAACCTCAGCGGGAAGGGAGGATGCCGCATATGTGGATATAGGATGAGCATGCTCTCCCCGGGGGGATGGGGGTCAGACCAGGGAGGCAGCCTTGTGGTTTGCTCCAGTACCCTCTGCAAAAACACGTGCATCAGGCGACCAGGTGACCCACAAAACAGGAGAAACCCCACCGGGGATGTGTCCCCGCTGGGCCCCCTCCAAGCCGCCCACGGGTTCTCACTGGCTCTGGTTTCTGCGGCTTTTGTTTTCGCCTTCCCCATGGAGACATGACTCTGCTGTGCTGTGCACCAGGCTTCTTCAACCACAAAGAAGAAGGTGCTGACGACCAGTGAGACTGAAGGTTTTGTGAAAACAGCCACGGAACTGAAACTGGAACAGGTATTTTCTTTGCAATGCAGATCTTTAAAGAAGCAGAGAGGAAACCCCCCGGGGCAAAGAGAAGCCATCTGCTGCGTGTCTAAGCCCGAGCCAGCCACAGCGGTGCAGACCCCTTTATGTCCACGGGTCCATCTTTACCCCGCTGCCCCGTCTGAGGTCGCGATAAGTGACTCATACTCCTAAGGGCACCATCCTCCAAGAGACGAGACACGCTCCAGACTGGAAGGCTCTCTGAGTCTTCATGGCCACATCTCAAACCTCAAGAAAGTCAGACACTGCCGTGTGGGTGGTCAGGACGAATCACGGGGCGGCCAACTTTCATGGGTTCAGGAATCCCCGGGGCCAGTGTGCTCACATGCAGACTCCAGTGCAGTCCATCTTGGAAGCAGGGGCGATGTGGCCTTTCCAGCAAGCACCTGGGGCATGCAGAGGCTGCTGAGGCATGCAGAGGACCACACCTGGGGGAGCAATGTCGAGAACGGGGAACCAAGAGCCCAGGTGATGAGGGTCCTACCGGCCACCTGTGCATGCTATGCTCATGCCAGACCAGAATTGTGCATGGAAAGAAAAAGGGTCATCGTGTTTGCTTGCCTCTGTCCTCCCCGTGAATGAAGTCTTGCATCTCCAGAAGAGCAGTGGCCTCTGCAAACCATGCATGCACAGAAGGACCTGAAAAGTGGACTCCAGTGAGTTTGTCCGAGCAACTGCCGGCGCTGGAAAGCCCCAGCTGAGCTGTTGGCATGGAGAGACCCCAACTGGTTGGGTGTCCTGAGCCGGCCACTTGCACCCAGCTCCTAACTTGGTGGTGCCATGAGGTCCCCTTAGCCCCGATGCCAAGATTTCATCAACCAGGTGCCTGGCCCAGCATGAGGCTCTGTGCTCCCCTCCCACATGAGGCTATGAATGAGTTGACAAACACGGCCCTTGGTGATTTTCCATAGCCATGCACCGGGTCCTGCCATTTTCTGAGCATCATGTTCCTTGTCACCTTCACACTCTCCAGTCCTCTGAAGAGGTCACAGAAACCAACTGCCTGAGAGATTTGGAATCTTCCTCTGTGAGGTGGGTCTGGTCCCTGGCCCTCGCTCTGTCACCCATGCTCACTCTGTCCTCTTCCTGCTCAGGCCACGCACCATGACCAAAGTCCATAGGCAAAGGAAATTCATTGTGAGCGTCTGCAGTAGATGCTCTTAGTTGTGGCCCATCCCTGCACCTTCCAGGGACAGGATTTCTCTGCAGGTGTGCAGGGTTCCACCCCCGACACAGGAGGTAAGACCCCAGCTTCTCACCTGGACTGAGAAATTGGGACCACCCACGGAGCTTCCACTTGGAGGATGCTAGCTGAAATTCATGATTAACATGCCAACAAAACACTATACCTGTGAGTGGTTCCCCTGCAAAATGGGTGACAGCCAGCCACCACCTGTGGGCAAAACGGAGCTGGACCATCCGTCCCCAAAGCCCACAGTGCTTGACAACTATCTGGAGAACAAGGGATCATCCTCACAATATGGAAAAATCTCCATTTCCATTATGCATGGCTGCCAAATTAACGATAAACCATTGGGGGGATCAAAGATGCCCCCCAAAGGTGGCATGCCCACATTCTCACCACAGAAGCTTACAGGTTAACCAGGAGCAAGCTCAACAATGCATTCCTGTCTTCTTCCAATGATTTATCATTTGTTCCAGGTAAAGGACGTGGAAACACGACTGTGGACAGAGAGAAAAATCGAACGGGTTTGAGGCAGAATTTAGGCAGTTCCTGGGGTTTTTTTGTGTTTGTTTTTTTTTTGTTGTTGTTGTATTTGTTTTTGTTTTTTGCATAGGGTTGCACTTCTTTTAGTTGACCCACAATGTTACATGAATTTCAGGCGCACAACATAGTGATTCAACTCCTCTATACGTTAATGCTAAGCTCCACACAAATGTAGCTGCCATTTGTCACCAACAACACCATTACAATATCACTGCCCACATTCCCCACGCTGTGCCTTTCATCCCCATGATGTACTCACTCCATAACTGCAAGCCTGTGTCTGCTTCTCCCCTCCACCCATTTTGCCCACCCCCCAATCTGTCTCCCTTCTGGCCATCATCACTTTGTTCTTTGCACTTATGGGTCTGTTTCTGCTTTTTGTTTGTTTATTCATTTGGGTTTTTTTTGTTTTTTGTTTTTGTTTTTGTTTTTAGATTTCACATAAGGGTGAAATCATATGGTATTTGTCCTTCTCTGTCCTTCTCTGTTATTTCATGTAGCATAATACCCTCTAGGTCCATCCATGTCGCCTCAAATGACAAAATTTCATCCCTCTTTATGGCTAATATTCCATATACCACTTCTTCTTTATCTGTTCATCTATGGATGGACATTTGCTTCTGTATCCCTGTATTTCTGATTCACAAGTAATCAATAGCATTTCTTTTTTTAAAAAATATTTTATTTATTTATTTGAGAGAGAGAGAGAGAGAGCCAGAGAGAGCACAAGCAGGGTGAAGGGCAGAGGGAAAAGCAGACTCTCCGCTGAGCAAGGAGCCCCAAGTGGGACTCAATCCCAGGACTCTGGGATCATGACCTGAGCTGAAGGCACATGCTTAACCGACTGAGCCACCCAGGTGCCCAATCAATAGCATTTCTTAATCAAATGGGTATCCTTTATGAAGGAGAACCTGAGATGTTCAGATAGGTTTCTAATGTCTCAAAAGTGGTCCATTTGAGAACACAGTTTCAAGAACACCATCTCCACATTTGTGCTGGGATAAAGTAGCTCTTTACAAAAGGCAATTCCGTTTTCAATGTATTTTAATGAGTACTTGAATTTAGGCTGGCATGTCTCCCTTAGGTCCAGCTGGATGGTCCTGGGTTAGCTGAGACTTTGGGTCAGTGAAGAGAATTGATTACTGTCCTTCAACTGTGAAACAGCACATCAGCACCTCTTAGAAATTGATACAAGAATAAAGCAGACGTGTAGAAATTGCGAAAGAAGGACCCCATACTTCCATTTTTCCTCCAGTTTAACTGAACATATAAAGAATTGCAAATTTTGACACATACCCACACAAATTTACATGAATCCCTTACGAGGATACATGTTCTGCCCCAAAGTAAGATCCATCCAGTGCTGGAAATCCGCCTGCTGTGTTAAAACCGACTCCACAGCCCGAAGTCTCCCACAGAAACACGTACGTCCTCTAAAAACCCGATAGCAAATCCTAACGGATTAACTCCCACGTGTAAAACGACTTATAAAAATCACAAATGACCTGTTCCAACTGTCAGAAGTGATTCAATTCTCCGGGCAATTGCTAAGTCATTTTATCTGGTGTCTGGCAAACAGGGCAATGTACGTAGATATCCAACAAATCAAAGGATCTGGAGGCAGGTGTCATGGTAACTTCTGGTAACTTTTAGATGAGGATGAGCACACATGACATTTTAAGATATCTGCAGGGTCATGAACAAGGCTTCTAACACTGAGTAGGCGAACAAGGGACAGGCTAGTAGCCATGTTCTTTTGGAAAGAGTATTTAAAAGTTAAATTTACAGCAGAAACGATTAGCATGATCCCTTTTGGATTCACCCCCAACGTGAGCACAGACCTCATGTTTGCAGACACTGGGTTTGAAGGGATCTGGCTTTGGATGAAAACGTCTATCAGATGGTGAGCGAATTGCAGGTAAATGCAGGATAATGGTGTGTTTTGAGCTGAGAAAAGCCTCTGTGCTTTTATGTCCCTCCCAGATGGGGTCTGGGACAGGCATCCATGAGATGCATTCACAACCTGGATTCTTTCAGAGTTAAGCACACTCTTTCTCTAAGATATCGTTAGTCCACATCGATGGTGGGATGATTTGCTCCATCTTAGAACTCCTAGTCCAGCTGAACTTGGCTCAGTTTCCTTCCCCTTTTTTTATTTTTTATTTCATTTTATTTTTTCAATTTCTTTCTTGGAAGAGCACCGTTCTGTGTGCATCCAAGGGCAGGGGTGAAATAAAATTTATTGAACAGAGCACGTGGCTGGGGCAACATGGATGTGGCCGTATCTCTGACTCCATTGGAATCATAATCACGTAGAGGAAACACCTGTAGATGGATTGTTCTCTGCGGAAAACGATTAGGATTATCAATGCAAATGTGGTCCATGCATCTTCTTTACGTGGTCTGACTATCGATGTGTTACGGGTCAAGAGAGTCAACACTATGCAGTCTGGGTTGGAGTGCGAGTTGTGGGGAAGGTCAAGTCCCTGCCGTTCCAGCCCGCCTCTCTCCCATCTGTTCCTCCAGTATTTTTCCCTTGCGTGTGGCCCCATGAGGTGAGGTGAGAAGTGTGTGAGCACTGTGACCTATGACACAGGCCTGGATTCACCCCCAGTTCACAGCCGGCCCCCTGCATGGGTGATTCCAGAAGCAGAGGCTCTTCCTACCCAAGTGTCTCTGAAGGCCACGGACAGGTCCCGGTGGTCTGTGACCCCAAAACAAGGAAGCTGCTCCCAGAGCTAACTGGAGGGGAGAGATAGGACAGGGAAGGCAACGCAGGGTGGCACGGGGAGCCAAGGGGCTAGGCTCAGGATGGTGGTTAGAGACAGCCTCTTCCATAAGTTGCCAGAAAGCTCTGGAAGGTGACAGGTAGTAGAAGCAGGTGGGGGCTTTAGGTCAGGAATAATTCCCTGGAGAAGCTTCTAGGGAAGAGAGGGGCAGAAGAAAGCTATGCATGGCTCTAGGGTTGTGGGAACTAAGGTGTGGGGTTGGGCACTGTGAGAATGACGGGCCAGCAAGTTCGGGACAGAGCCAGGGGTCAATGTCCCACAAGCAAACGGCCTTTACCAGGCATGTTGCAGGTTCCAAGCATGGCTCTACAGAGCCAGGGAAGGGCTGGGTGCACCATGCACCTGACTTCTACATGGACATGTCCAGGTGTTAGGATCTATTCTTTATTGGGGTAAAATTCCCATAATGTGAAATTCGCCCTTTTCAAGTGCACAATTGAGGGCTGTTTAGCACATTCAGCATGTCATGCAACCCCCACCTCTATCTGGTTCCAGAACATTCTCATCCCCCCCAAAGAGAGACCCCGTCTCCATGAGCAGTCCCTCCCCATCCCCTATGGCAGCCCCTGGGAACCACCAACCTGCTTTCTGTCTATGGGCTCACGTGCCCTGGACGAGTCCTATAAACAGAGTCACACGCAATGTGGCCTTTTGTGTGTCTGCTTCCCTCCCTGAGCATCATGTCCTCAAGGTCCATCCACATGGTAGCAGGGGTCAGAGCTCCATTTCTTCTCATGGATGAGTAATATGCCCTTGTGTGGGGGGGGGGGACACATTTTAGCTCATGCATTCACCCACGGATGGACACCTGTGTGGTTTCCACCTATGTTATGAGCAGTACTAGGCACGTGCGTTTACAGGTATTTGTGTGAACACCTGTTTTTTGTTCCTCTGAGTTAACACATGTAGGAGTGGGATGATGGCACCGTAAAGATCATAGGGTAAGTCTGTGCTTCCCACAGAGGCTGCACCATGAGATCAGCACTGCAGGAGGGTTCTGCTTTCTCCGAAGCATCGCCTACGATTCTTACTTTCCCTCTTCTTTACACATTAGCGCCACCCTAGGGACACATTAAAGTCTTAAAAGTTGCTCAGAATTATGGTCCGGTGCATCTGGAGGTGTAGAAAACGAAATTCAGCTTTTATTTCGATTTTTTTTAATTGGTCGTATTATGATGACTCAAAACATTGCACTATCACCTAATGGTGGAACGTATTTTTTCTCGCTAAATTTATACACTTTGCTAACGTGCGACCCAAAGCAGTTGATGGGCAGGGCGAGACTGGTACCCCAGGTCTGCAGTTGGCCTCAAGAAAGGCTGGTTTGCACGTGACGAGAAAGACCCCCACAGTTAGCAATTTATGCTTTATCACACTTTTACACGCAGGTCCACAGATGGTGCATCCATCAGGGCTGAAATTATAAGGCAGACAAGCAGACAAATCCGATAATGAGGACATGATTTCTGCAACCACCTCTGCAGGGAAATCCTTATTGCTCATCGATCCTACCGCTCTTATTATGTTTCTTTCAACGGTGGGTACTGTTGGGGAAAAGAACACACCTACAGCCAAATTTGCTGAGTCTCCTGGTCCGTGTACTGTTTGTCAGTGCGAGGTGGGGTGATGCCCTGGGGACCAGCTGGAGGTAAATACAATCCTACTGCCCACCAGGAAGGGAAAAACAAAGAACCAGAGTGCTCCAAGAGAACCAGGTCATGAAAATGCCATCCACTGGAGCAGGAAGAGGGCACCCAGTCTCCAACTATCCCGGTCCTTATTGCCTTGGGTGCCAGCTTAGCTTCCCTGCTGATCAGTCCAAGAATCACCTGGCTGTGGCCCCAAGTGCCAACTATCTGGCTTCTAGGAGACACCAAAGCCCCTGACCCCGCCTTTCGGGGGGGGGCATCTCTCCTGCCACCCCATAGGCAGCATACACAGCCTTCCCACTGTAGCTGTAAAAAGGTCAAGAAGGCGTGTCCTCAATGGGGAGGAGGGAATGTATGAATGCGTTTGCAGACAGGATGTAAAAGACCAAGAATTTGCATGACTTTTGAAAAGAATGGTCCTACAGGCGTCTGTGCCCCTCTGGATTCCCACTCAGGAGACGGTGCCTACTCAGCAAGCCCCAAACAAAGGCTTCTGTGTCAGGGAGCCGCTGCTGCTGACCAGGGCTGGCTCACTGGGCATGAAGGACAAGACGGAATGGTGAGGGAAGGCATCTGTGGAGTGGGGGTTCCCAAAAATGACCCCACCAGAGGAACCTGAGCCCATTCTGGGGTTTCCAGCATGGCCCTGAGAGGCTTGGATTGCCCAGCTCGGCACTGGAGGACCACACATCACAGGGAAGGAGAAGCCTGGAAGCTGCTGGTTGACAAAGGAAGGAAGAGAGACCCAGGACAGTTCAAGGATTTGGTAAAGGTCACCTTGCAGAAGAGGCAACTGGGCTCAATGCCTAGGACTAACTTACATCTGCACTGGGATTTTCTCTGGACACCAGGACAATGGGAGGAGGGTCCACCCGGATGCAAATGACACAGGGCTGGGGATGTAATTCTCCCTCTCTGACCCAAAGAGGAAATCCTAGTTGTCATTTTCATAAACTACCTTTCCCTCTCTGTGTATCCATCCATGCATCCATCCAACCATCCACTCAAACATCTACTCACTCAATCTTCCATCCACCCACCCATCCATCTATATACCCACCCATCCACCCATCCACCCATTCCAACATCCATCCGTCCATCCATCCATCCATCCATCCATCCATCCATCCATCCATCCACCTAGTCATCCATCCACCCACCCAAGCACCCACCCATCCATCCATTCACTCAAACATTATCCATCCATCCATCCATCCATCCATCCATCCATCCATGTGCTTTTTGCTGCTTATTCTTTCTTATAATTTAGAAAGCACGACAGTCCAAAGCAGACCAGCTGGAATGGTGTCTGTGGCAGGTGGACAGCTCACCTCACACCTAGGATTGGCTGTCCCCAACACAACAGAGAGGCCAGTGAAGCCTGTCTCCTTCATTTCAAACCTAGGAGAGCAGGAGGTGGGAGGTCTTTCAATTGCACCAAGCAGAATCCAGTCACCTAAGAAAGGGAGCTTAGAGGTGTGAGGTCTATGCAGGGGTACCAGGAAGGTAAACTGAGGCTGGCTCTCCATCAGGATATCTTGGTTGCAAGCACAGACTTTAGAAACATTAACAAGGAAAACTCTTGTTATTGAATTTTGCTTCGGCCTTTAAAAAAAAAAAAAATCATGCTATTGGAGAAGCCCTGAGCTTCTTGCATTGAGAGTAACAAGCTACACACCGACTTTGTCCATGTCTCTGTCTGATAAACATAACACTCCAACTGTCTTAATCTGGATGAAATTCTCAGTAGCCTCGGTTCATGCCATTCACGCAGAACAGACCCTGTGAGGCAGTTTGAGATCTTGCATGATTTCCTGGTCTGTGGTGAATGCTCCTGACATTCCCACTGACAGGTCCTGGCAGAACACCTTCACCGTGGAGAAGAAGGTGGACAAAAATCCAACTATAGCTCTCAGCTTCTCTCCACACCCCAGGTTGCTTCTGCTCCCTTTGCCGATACTGAAACCATGCTCCCTCCTCAAGGAACACACCTGGGTCACTTTGTGCAACCGCAAGACCTCATCTGGTCACATATCCTTCATGGGCACCTGTCACACCTATGTGGTCCCCCAGCCTTTGGGGGTCCCATTCTGGAGGGTCCTGAACACTGAATCAGAGTAGATCTCATCAAGAAGTTGGCAGAGGTGATTTGGAAGATTCAGCGGGCACAGTTCCAGACACCTGTGGTAGGCAGAATAATGAAATCATACTAATAATGACAGAAATAATAATGTTGACATAACATTGTGTTCAATCTAATTAAGAAAACACTCCCATTCACGGGACTGTAGCAGGCTGACAAATGTCCCCCTAGACTGTGCCATGCAGTGGGATCAAGGTGAGCAGACCGAGGCCACGGCCAGTCCCTAATCCTGAAAATGTCCCTTTGGCTGTCCCCAAGGGCCATCCTTGCCTTCCATTCTGATTGCCTTTCCCCCACGTGCTCCCTGGGAGCTCCCTCCTGCCCCCAGCTGCCCATCTCTCTTCCTCTGGCTTGGGCTCTCACACCGCTGCTCACGTCCCCACTGCTAACGCCCTTCCCTGAACCCTTGAATTGCAAAGTTCATTTTCCCATCACGAAAGCATTCTCTGCTCACTGCAGATGACCAGGACAACCAAAAAAGAATGGTGGATGGAGAAATAACACCGAGATTTGCCTGTGGAAGGAATCCAGTGATGCCGTTGGCACCCAGCATCTTGAGGATGACTTCTCCATCATGATCCTACTGTAGATAGAGGGCATAGCTTTTGCTTCCTGTGTGGACGTTGCGCTTGCTGGGTTGGAGACTCCCAAGTCCTCTTCCCAATCTTCCCAATGCATGTTGAAGATGGAAGAAGGGTCCACCAACAAAGGAAGGCAGGCTTCTTCACCAGCGGTCACCCTGCCAACAACCTATTGTGACCTACTAAAACCCAGTCCCTTCTTCTGGCCCCCAGAAATGCGAGATCATACATTCCCATTGTTTTAAGCGTTTAAGCAGGGCTGGGAGGGACCATGACCCAAGCTGGCAGAAACTGGCAGAATTTCTGTTAGGTTTGCAATAATAGTTCAGTTCACAGAGCCCAGCCCTGACCTGGGAGGCAAAAGTTAAGCCCTGCCCCGAAATCCCACCTGCTGATTTCCAGCTGTGTGCATCGATGGCTCCTTTAAAAAGGTGGGGCTCCTGGGGCAAGCAGGGTTTGGTTTTCGTTTAGGTTCTGTTAGGAATTGACTGCCCTGTCTGTTGAGCCCCGATGTGACCTCAGGAGCCTCCAAGTCCCTGCAAGGAGCAGCAGGGAGGGTGCACGGTTCCTCCACAGCTGGACTTAAAGCACAATTTCATTGAGACACTATGATAGATCCACATCAGTGTGCTCACAGCTTCTGCTATTCCAAAGGGTAATGTGGGTTTCTTTAAAAATGCAAGAAAGAAAGAAGGAAGCAAGGATGGAAGGAAGGGAGGGAGGGAGGAAGGGAGAAAGGGAAGGAAAAGAAGAAAGGGAAGGAAGAAGAAGGAGGAGGAGGGAAGGAAGGAAGAAAGAGAAGAAAGAAGAAAGAAAGAAAGAAAGAAAGAAAGAACGAAAGAAAGAAAGAAAGAAAAAAGAAAGAGAGAGGGAAGGAGGAAGGAAGGATAGATGGAAGGAAGGAAGAAAAAAAGTTTAAATTGATGAAAAAAGTAAGACAGAGACATGAGGTACAACATCAAGGTGCATTGGGACAAGATGAGCATATGCAGTAAATGCCATGGGACCCTTCCACTCACACCCATGAGGGACCACGTCATTGAAAGCATTCCCAGTTTGCTCCACTTAAGCTCACCATTCCTCCGCCCTGAGATTCCCCAGAGCATTCCTCAAGTCTTGCATCTGCTATGGCCTCTTATCTCTCCAGAAATTGAGGTTTGACCAACTCAAAGATGCAATTATTTGCTTTAAATGCTTACAACAGAATACAGTGGGAGGGGTCTCATTTCGGCTAAGGATGCTAAGAAAAAAAAAGCCTTCTCCAACTGAGGGGAAAAAATGCCTTACAATAATACAAGGAAATTTTGCAGATTTATATCAGCTTGGGCCATGGTCACTCCCAGCCCTGCCTGCTTTTGACAGAATCACCTGGAGAGCTTGAAAAACACCAAAGCTGGGGCCACTCCCTGCCCTGGGATGTGGATGTATTTGGTCTTGGGTGTAGCTTCTTCACCAAATCCCCAGGGATGGGATGTGTGAAATTTGGAAATGAAACTCTGATTATAATTGGTGTCCTGAGCCAACTGGTGTCGGGGCTTAGTGGCCACGCAGGCCAATAAGGGTGAAATACTGGTTAATGTCGAGGTGTGAAGAAATCTCTCCTTTTTAGGGCCATGCCTCCAGGAGCCTGCATCCATACTGCTCACCAGATGCACACGGCTAATGAAGTGGAAACTTTGCATCCAGAAAAAGGTGGTACTTAAGGTTCATAATGAGCCATCAGAGTCTAACACATCGGTGGTGGGGACAGCAAACCCAAGGAAGCCCAACAAGTTGGTAGCAGGGACAGCAGTCTGCTCAGGGTCTTCATGTATCTGAATGACTTGACCAGTTAATCGCCTCTCCCAGTGGACCATGGATTCCGAACCAATGATTTTGAATGGCTTTGCTTAACCTCTTGAAATTTTTGTGTATCTGACAAGGGACATGGTCATGGTGATCTCAGTGCATTTGGGGAGGATTCCATGAAATCTGTGGAAAGAGCCTGGTACTCTGATGGCTCGTTATGAATGCCAAGTATCACCCTTCTCTGGGTGCAGTGTTCCCACTCCATTAGCTGGTGTCTTGAAGGTGCACCTGATTTATCTCCCTGCTTATACAATGAGGGACGCAACACCTTGATTCACTTGCAGAGGGCATGTCACAAACATCACAGAACTCTGAAAATCCTTGGCCACTGCAATGGTCTTGAGTGGGAGATGAGAAATGTATATATTCCCAATGCTCTCCTCCTTCTCTTTCTGTGGAGGGTGTTAGTCCAGTCCTTGACATTTTCTGACATGTACCCCCAAAATGTATCTTTTCAAGGCTTCCCATTTAATTCCCCTGGGACCTGTGATCCACACTTTAATTTTAACCATTATTAAATGTACATGTCTACCTATGCATTCATCTATTATCTATCTATCATCTATCCATCCATCCATCTATCATCTATCTATCCATGTATTCATCTATTATCTATCTATCTACTCATCTATCATCTTTCTATCAATCCATCCATCCATCCATTTATCTATCATCTATCTATCCATCCATCTATCCATCTATCTATCTATCTATCCATCCATTCATCCTATCTATCCATCATCTTTCTATCAATCCATCCATCCATCTATCATCTATCCATCCATCGATCATCTATCTGTGCATCTATCCATCTATCTATCCATTCATCCTATATATATATATATTTATATATATAAAATCTATATATATATATAAATATATATATATATATATAAAATCTATCTTCTATCTATCCATTCTATTATCTATCTCTCTATCATCTATCAGCTTTCTATCTATCTATCTATCATCTTTCATCTATCATCTTTCCATCTATCTTTTTTTAAAAGATTTTATTTATTTTCCACTTGAGACACATAGAGAGAGCACACAAGTGGGGGTGGGGAAGGGAGAGGGAGAAGCAGGCTCCCTGCTGAGCAGGGGACCCCCCCCCCCATGCTGGGCTCGATCCCAGGACCTTGGGATCATGACCTGAGCTGAAGGCAGACACTTAAACAACTGAGCCACCCAAGCACCCCTTTCTATCTATCTATCTACCTATCTATCTATCTACCTATCTATCTATCATCATCTATCTACCCAAACATCTATTGATATTTTTAATATATTGACCACAAATAACACAGGCGGGATTAACTCGCACATTTTCTGAGGGCAAATCTCAAGTTGTTCCCCTGCTGGTGGCTGTCAGAAAAAAAAGAAAGAGGGTCTGAAACACAAATGAGGAAGAAAGAACTTCTCTCTTTTGATGAGAGACCACAGGGCAGGACAAAGCGTGTCAGAACACAAGCACCAGAAGGCAGGAGACAGTCCCTGTAGTCAAGGCTAGGAGGCAGCAAGAACATTGGCTTACAAGGGGATCCTTAAGTCACTTCACTGAGCATGTGGTCTTTGTCGTCCAATGTTCTCTGCACCTGCTTATCCTTGAAGGGTCACAGCCAGAATCTCATTCCAGAGGAATGGAATGAGGATGTTCTGTGAAGTCCCCTGTGTGTGAGCCACTCCTGGGACAGGGGCTCTGTTTAATTGGGTTCCTCCCAGGTAGACTACCCTACCACCCCAAACACTCAACTGCCGAAAGCCAGTGCAGAAAATGAATTTCACCATTTACTTAATATATTACTTGAATACTGTAAAAATAAAATTCAATCAACAGCCAGCCATCCCGGCCAGAGGCAAGCTCAACCACTGTTCTGTCTCTTGCTCCCCCAGATGCGTCTCTTCAAAGTTTTTGTTTTTAATATAATGGAAATCGTGACCATATTTCTCGAGGCTAATGAGAAGTCGAGAGTTTCTTTATATTTTTAATATGAAAGGGAACATTCTCTGCCCCTGGGAAAATATTTATGAGAGAAGTAACCGAATGAAGAATCAGCTTTCCTTTTTATTTTCCTTCCGAGTCTCAGATTCTCCTGTTTGTTCAGAGAACTAATTAAATATTT
Source organism: Neomonachus schauinslandi (assembly GCF_002201575.2). Lineage (NCBI taxonomy): Eukaryota > Metazoa > Chordata > Mammalia > Carnivora > Phocidae > Neomonachus > Neomonachus schauinslandi. Next base: position 125,195,298 of record NC_058419.1, read on the forward strand.
AAAGCAGTCATCCTGTAGAGATTTATCTTTGTTAAGTGTTTCCGTAAGCTGCGGAAAAGTGCAGGGTGGGTTGCTACTTTCCACAAATCCATGGAGGAAGTACTTTTGCTAGGGTTGGGGGTACTTTGATGTGGCTGGATACACAGTGGTGAGAAAACACGCGAGTCTACGGGTTGATATTATCCAACTGCACCTTGCCGCTGGATTCTCATGGTGACCTGGCCCCTTGGAGAGCTCACCTTAGCAGGTCATGATTCTTGCATGTGAGCAAGGTAGAATCCGCTGTGCACTGAGGAGGGGACAGGCCCCCTTCGAGGGTTTTAAAAATGAAGCAATATTGGGGCGCCTGGGTGGCTCAGTTGGTTAAGCGACTGCCTTCGGCTCAGGTCATGATCCTGGAGTCCCGGATCGAGTCCCGCATCGGGCTCCCTGCTCGGCGAGGAGCCTGCTTCTCTCTCTGACCCTCCCCCCTCTCATGTACTCTCTCTCATTCTCGCTCTCTCAAATAAATAAATAAAAATCTTTAAAAAAAAAAAAAAATGAAGCAATAAAAAGCTGGCCGTGGTCGCTGAGTATGAACTACCCTTAAAAACGTGGCTCCAAGGGGCCAACAACAGTCACCACCAGGAACATGACGCAACGTTCTTTGCTGTCGACCACATTTCTCATCCACGTTTTCCTTTGGGTGGCTCAGAAAGCAGCGGACAGCTGACGCTGAAATGCTACAGATTCTTCCCAGGAACACGGACAGTAAACTTCCATAGGTCCCGACTCAGAGTCACGTGCAGCGCGGAGATTCAAGAACACGTCTTCCCGCCATCCTCCCTGCAAATCTTCCCTGCACAGAGATGCCAGGAATGGCCAGCATTCCCTGTACCGATGGATGAAAGTTGACTCCAGACTTTGAAAGAGAGGAGAAGGCAAGGGGGTCCACGCTCAGAGACGGAGACCCTTCGCTCTTCTTTGTTCTCACCTTTATCGGTGCTTCAGGATAATCATAAATCTTTATTACTCTGTTTCTCAAGCACGTGAGGAGTGACGAGGGGTCTTACAGAAAATAGAAGAGTCTGACAATGGGAAAGATACAAAGTGCTGATCAGTGTGTTCTACGAGTTCCGCTAAACATAGCTTAGGGGACAGGCGTGAATCTCTTAGATCCCAGGGTGGCTATTTGGACTAAGAGAGCTTCGGAGAAGGTAACTCCCTGCGGCATTCCAACTATGCAGAGAGGTCCTGTGGGCCTCGGAATTCCGAAGGCCTACGCCCTCCTCCGAAACCTTCCCTCGCCCCCAGCGGCCTCTGTGTTACATTTTAGCAAGACAGGTATGATGGATGAGTTCATGCTCTACATTAACCCCGACACAGAGAAAACGCGGAATTGCTTATTCCAGCAGAGCAGGTTTTTAAGAAAACAAAAAACAAAACATTACTTATCTGAGGGCGCCTGGGTGGCTCAGTTGGTTAAGCGACTGCCTTCGGCTCAGGTCATGATCCTGGAGTCCCGGGATCGAGTCCCGCATCGGGCTCCCTGCTCGGCAGGGAGCCTGCTTCTCCCTCTGACCCTCCCTCCTCTCATGTGCTCTCTGTCTCTCTCATTCTCTCTGTCTCAAATAAATAAATAAATAAATAAATAAATAAATAAATAAATAAAATAAAATAAAATAAAAACATTACTTATCTGAGCTTCCTTCAAACCCCTTTTGTAGGAAACACACATGCTTTGGGTGGTTGAGCCTTTTAGAGAAAGATCGACGTTTCCCTCTTCCCTGAGGACACCTGGCTAGCAGGGTGGCCCCTCTCTCCCTCCTGAAGACAGAGTTGGAAATACACGGACAGCCCAAATCGGAGCTGCCTGTGTCCTGTCCTGCTGACACCCATGAGAAGTGCCGGGATCTGATGGGTAGGAGGGCACTCAACCCATGGGGGAGGTTGCATGGTGAACTGCATCCATGGGAGCTTTCCACCAAAGAACATTCCAGAATGCAGATCCTACATACCAGGGACAAACCCCTCACCTACTCCCTAAACAAAATCTGGTTCATTCCTTCCTCTACATTTTGTGTGCATGCCTCTCTCTAACCATGTCCACAAGAGGAGACCCCTCCCACCATGCGTAAGATGCCACACAGAGACCTCCCCGGCGTGGCACATGGGGAGAGGCCATGGTCCACACTGGGAGCGAACAGGATGACCGAGGGGGCCTCCTTTTGTCACGGGAGGACGAAGCTGGCACACACCAACACTGGAGACATTCCAGTACCTCCCACAGACAGGAAACCCTCAGGGGAAAGGCACAGAAAGCCTTGTTCTATTTGGCTGAAACCTAACTGTCCTTGGAGCACATGGCCTGGAGCCTCTGAGAAAGTCTCCACTCAAGAGACCTGCTGGCTCATGTACGCACTGAGAAGGTATGTTTACAAGTTCTTTTCTCACAGACCTAAGTACTTGGGGAACAAGGAAACTGTGTGCATTTCCTACGGCTGCTCTCAGTAACAAGGGACCCCAAACTGGGTAGCTTTGAACATCAGACATCCATCCTGTCTCAGCTCTGGAGACCAGAAGTCTGAGATCCAGGCGCGGCAAGACCACTGAGATCCAGGCGTCCCTGGGCTTGCGGCCACGTCCCTCCCATCTCTGCCTCCATCTTCACGTGGCTTCTCCTCTGTGTCTGTGTCTCCTCTTCTGTCTCTCACAAGGACACCTGTCCTTGGATTTAGGGCCACCCTTATCCAGGCTGAGCTCACCTCAGATCCTTCCCTTAATCACATCTGCAAAGACCCTATTTCCAAGTAAAGCCCAGAGCATAGGCATCCCCCACGTAACCTCCTTGCGCCTGCATCTTAGTCTTGGGGTCTGCGTTGTGGGACAAGCAAAACAAGGAACACCTTTCCCTCCTCTGGAAAGCTCTGCTGGGCAGTCACTTTTAAGAGGCATGGAATGACTCACAACACGTACTTGTAACATCTTCCCTTTCCCAGCTGGGTCTTTGCTCCAGAGATACATAACTAAGAAGGAATAAAACCATGCCCCGTAGGGTTAATGAGGTTGAAATGAGCAACAACAGCAAAAGGGCTTATTTTTCAAAGACTTGTGTCTCCTTTATCAGCTATCGTGTCTTCTCAGGCCCCACTAACAAACCCACTGGCTGGCTCTGCAAAAGCCTGGATTCAAGGTCAGCTGATAGGGTTCTTGCTTAAGAACATTCCTTACCAGAGATAAGGAGCCCAAGACCACATCTGGCTTATCCCAGTTCTGGGAGCATGCCCAGGGCCCGTTCTTGTCCTAAGATAACCTCCTGACTCAGAGGCTGAATTTTGCCTCCCTGTGGGGTTAAGCATCCACCCCACAGTGAACACGGGATGTAGGTTATACATGTTTTCCCAATGCATGTGCTCCATGTTTCCTCATGAGTACTGATACATTTCCCTGCCCTTTTCATCCAGATGTGTGCAATCTCAACCCCTATGATCATAAAACGCTTGTCCTCTGCCCCTTCGGGGAGGTGGATTCAAGGCTTGCTCGCCCAGCTCCTCATCCGGCAGCCTCTCGAATAAACCCTTTGCTTGCTACAAACCTGATGTCTCAGTGACTGGCTTTCACTTGCACCGGGCAGATGGGCTTGGGTTAGCAAAAACCATGTGTTTCCACCTCCACGTCACCTGCCCACCTCCCTACCTGGACAGCACATGGCAAAGCTCCAGGCGGCTCCCAGCAGACCGTCCAGGGGTGTCCCCATCGGACACATTGGTTTGCCCTCAAATCTACACTCTGGGAAAAAAAAGGGGAGGGCCCAGCTCGTTGCACTCCTGACTTTGCACACTTGCAGGAAACATCTACAAGTTGTCTCCTAAAGGAAATCGTGGAAAGCCACGCACGCCTCGCTTTGCAGCTCCTGGGCAGTCCCAGCACGTGCCTGGAGAGAGGGGCGCTGGGCTCGGATCGCTCAGTCACCCTTCCCTCCTGAATTCAACCGCTCCATTCTCATGAGTCTGTTCCCATTCTCCACATGACAGCCATAGGGAAGTCAAGGGAAACAGCGTTTTGCATTATTATTCCGGAGGCTCCGCGTGGAAGCCTGGATGATGCATTCAGAGTACATGAATTATGGAAGAGAGGGTTTTCCATGTCCTTAGCTCATCGGAGTGATCCCACAGCTCAGCACATAGGTATTTATCTCTCCCCCAATGGGACAGATGCCTGTTCTTTTGAAGATAGAGTTAACACACTCCGTTCTGTTCAAGACTCAGAATGATTTGCTCAAAACAGTGTGATTGTCACTCCTTTTAATTCCTATAGGGAAAAGGGAAGTGAGTCTGGTGACAAAAAGTCCCCTTCCGCCTCCCCAAATCAGAACATCTCAGGACTATGGGGATTATAGGGAAACCGAGGGCCGAGACCCAATTTTTCCTTGACGTCCAACTCATGGGGTGTATTTGTCACCAAAGGAACAGAACGCATGCCTTACGGAGTCGTCCTTGCTGGGTAGTGGAACCCACGGGAATGCACCACCCCAGGAAAACAGGCGATAGCTGGAGGCATGTGGAGAAGGCGGGTCTGCAGCTCCATCCTCCTGGGAGCAGGAATATGAGGTCCCGACTTTGGACGGAGAAGTGCAGAATTCCAAAGTGGTGGCCATGGGGTGGAATAAGAAACAGGGAGGACACAGGATGCTACAGGAACAAAACAGGCACTGACCGCCCCCTAAAGTGCAACATGAGTAAGCACAGCAGAAGACCCAGAGGGGTGGGGCCCCCAAATGGCCAGACGCACAGAGTCAGGAAGCACTCCACATGGCCGGAGAAGGTGGGTGGCAATGACCGCAGGACCCCATGGGAAACCTCAATGTCCAGGAGTCCTGATCCGTTTGGGAATGTGCCAAGTGACATCTAAATTCCAGGTGACTGTCGGGGAACCCAAGGGGCATAGACACTGAGTGCAGGGTCTGAATTCCAGGATGACTCAAGCCAGAGAGTAGCAGCTAGGAGAGCCAACTGGACGAATGGACACGCACATTTGGTGGGCACTTGGCCGATGGTGGGCACTTGGCCGATGACGTGAGGGGTGTGAAATAAATCAGGTCTCAGGACCCATCGCACACATGGGGATGAACTGAGGGTGACTACAGGTTCTTTTAAGGTCGCTAAGAAAAGAGTTCCCTTGTTCCAGACTGACATTCTCAACAAAGGGCAGAAGACGGGCCCTCTTGCTTTCAATGCTGGCCTGAACATAGGTCAAGATAGGGTCCGGTGAGGCAGTGCCCCCAAACAAAGGGGACAGCCAGAGATACTGTCTTTAGGGACAAGTAGAAATTATGTAGAAGATGGTCCAGAAGTTGTCAAGAGTTCCACTGAACCAGTTTCCAAAAATCTTACATCTATGGTCACTATAAGAGTTTCCTGGGGCAGACATAACAAAGTATGATAAACCCAGCAGCTGACAACAACTCACATCTATCCAGCTCTGGAGACCAGAAGTCTGAGATGCAGGTGGGGCAGGGTCTCTGAGATGCAGGTGGGGCAGGATCACACTCCCTCCCAAGGCTCCAGGGGAGGGTCCTTCCTGCCTCTTCTGTGTTTCTCCTCCTCTGTCTTTCATACACACCTGTCATTGGATTTAGGGCCAGCCTGATCTGGGACGCTCTCATCTCAGATCCTTCACTAAAGGGCATCTTTGCCCACATCTTTTGTCATAAAAGATCATATTCACAGGTCACAGGGATGAAGACGTGGACCTAATTTTGAGCAAGCTGCTATTCAGCCTACTACAAATGCTTTTGACACATAGGAGGGTTCAAACCCACTATTACATTATTTTATTATTTCCTACGTGAACCACACATCTCAACAGGAACAATTGGAACACTTATGGAACAGCTATTAAGTTACTAAGCCTTTTCCATGAGCTTATTTTATTTTCACTACAGCCCTAAGAAGTTGGTCCTTTATCTCTACGATGTAGACGGAATGTGTGTGTCCTTCCAAAATCCCTACGTGGGATGCTGAATCCCCAGTGGGATGGGATTAGGAGGTGGGGCATGGGTACACCCCCGGTGGGAGGGGTTTAGCTCATGAGGATGGAGCCCCATGATGGCATTAGTGTTCTCATAAAAGAGACCCCCAGAGAGCCCCCTCGTCCTGTTCCTCCATGTCAGGACACAATGGGAAGACATCTATCCGTGAACCTGGAAGGGGGTTCACACCACACATCAAATCTGCAGGTGGATGTCCAGCCTCCAGAACTGCCAAGACTAAATGTCTCTTATTTGTAAGCCCCCCAGTCTGTGGTGTCCTGTTATAGCAGCCCCAGCGGACCGAGACAGTCCATTTTATAGGTAGGGATATGAGGAAGGATGAGCCGGCATGGGATTTGGGTTCTGTCTCCGAAGTGCATGAAGTTAACCATTCCTAGATCCCTCAGCCCTCCTCCCAGGACCCAGTTGTATGTCTACAGCTCTCTGGAATGCCGACCTCTTGGAGTTATCTTAGCGCCCACGACAATGCTGACTTTATGGTCATCATGTCCCTTAGTAATCAATTTCAGCTGTCGCCATGACTACGGTCTAAACGCCACATTACAATAATCACTGCGAGTCCCACCCAGTTTGTGATCCTTCGAACATCACCAATTAGTTGATTTCCCCCCATGAAAACGGTTCTTGAAAAATAAATGAGCAGTTCTGTAAAACTCATCAGAACGGCAACACTCTGAAAAATCTTATGTTCCCCGCCCCCCCCCCCCAGGCTAAACCCAGTTTCAAGATGTTAACATTGCTAATGATTTCTACCATTTTGCTGTCATCAACACCAACCCTGGTTTTCGTTGTCGGGAGGTATGCACAAGGGAAACGAAGCTGGGGGAAGTTGGGAGGGGTGGCGGGTTATTCTGGAAGACAAATGGTGGGTCCTCCACCATCGTGCAGGATCCATTGGGAGCCATGCGGTAGCCAGGTTGGGTATGCTTTTGGTGTTTTCTTAGGGGCACCATTTCACTCGCTATAAGTGTAATAATAGAGGGAGACTCTTTATGCTGGAAGTTGGTACATGATAAGCAATGGAAACTGTCTGGTTCCTTCGCCCATCACTACAATGAGCCATCAGAAACCTCCGGTGCCACACCCTCTCCAAGCAGGTGGAGACCTCGGTCAAGCCACCTGGTTTTCCCAGACATCAAGCTTCTCATCCTCACAGTAAAGATGAACTCTGAGCTCTCAGAGCTCCTTCCATGTCTAAAGGACCAGATGAAGTTTGATTTTTTTTTGCCTATTGGGCACCCTCCAGCTGTGGACACAAGGTGTCCTCTGGGCTGCCTTGTTGACGATCCATGTGTCATCGGCAGCATGATGGGAACACAGGTGGTCAAGAACTCAGCCAAGAACAAGGGCCGTGGTCCACCTCCAGAACACGGTTCTCATTCACAGTGTGAAATGGTTTGTGGCCACCATGGAAGAAGACACATCCACAGCAGGAAAGAAGGAAGGAGAAGGAAGGAAGGAAGGAAGGAAGGAAGGAAGGAAGGAAGGAAGGAAGGAAGGAAGGGAAGGAGGAAGGAAAGGAAGGAAGGAAGGAAGGAAGGGAAGGAGGAAGGAAAGGAAGGAAGGAAGGAAGGAA
>NC_058419.1:125203539-125212079 GCF_002201575.2 Neomonachus schauinslandi
AGGAAGGAGGGAGGGAGGGAGAGGGAAGGAGGAAGGAAGGAAGGGAGAGAGGAAGGAAGGGAGGGAAGGAAGGAAGGAAGGAAGGAGGGAGGGAGGGAGAGGGAAGGAGGAAGGAAGGAAGGGAAGGAAGGAAGGGAGAGAGGAAGGAAGGAAGGGAGGGAAGGAAGAAAGGAAGGAAGGAGGGAAGGAAGGAAGGAGGGAGGGAGGGAGAGTGGGAGGAAGGAAGGAAGGAGAAGGAAGGGAGAGAGAGGGGGAGGAAGGGATGGAAGGGAAAGAGGAAGGAAAGGAAGGGAAGGGAGGGAGGGAGGAAAGAAGGAAGGAAGGAAGGAAGGAGGGAAGGAAGGAAGGAAATGCTAACTATGGTGACGGAAGTGTTAATTCACTTATGATCATTTCAGAATGTGTATCAAAATATCAAGTTGTACATCTGAAATCAATATCATTTCTATTTGGCGAGTATAGCTCAATCAAGCTGGAAAAAAAAATGAGAAAAAGCCCCCACAAAGCTAATAGCTTCCTCCACTTCGATACACCAGGCCCTGAGCCTTTTCGTGTATGGAACACCATCTGCTCTGGAAACGCGGTGACTGACCACTTACTACCCTTTCCGCTGGTAACGGGCGCACACGTGCTCAACAAAGTCAGCCCGTCCTGGGTCGCAAGTGTCGGGAAACAGCTTTATGGAGACATATTTGAATACCTTGACGTCGACCCATTGTAAGCGTTCCATCTACTGGTTTCCAGTCCATTGACAGAGCTGGGCCACCATCACAGTCTGAACAGAAACCTTGTCCCCAGGAAGCCATCTCTCCCCAGGCCCCCAACAACCACACATGGACTTTCTGTAGACCGATTTACCTTTCCTGCACATGTCATACAAATCGGACCATATGTGGGCTGTTATATCTGGCTTCCTTCACTTAGCACGGTTTTGTTTTGTGTTTTTGAGGTCCATCTTTGTGGCAGCAGGTGTCAGAACTTTGCTGCTCTTCACGGCTGAGTAATATTCCTCTGTATGGACGGACCCCATTCTGTTTACCCAGCCATCCATCCGGGGACATTTGGGTGGATTCCAATTTTTAGTCCTGCTGTAAACATTATGTATGAGTTTTTGGGTAGACGTGTATTCTCCTTTCTCTTGGGTATACACCTCGGAGCAAAATTGTTGGGTCCTATGGAAGGTCTATGGCTAATCTTTTGAGGAACTGGCAGACTGTTTGATCTCTGTATGCTTTTAATTTCAGTTTAAATGAATTTAGCTCTAACCCGTACACTGGGGAATGAAGCTTCTTCTTCTTATGGTTCCCCCTCCTCCCGAAGGTCCCCTAGACATTTAGGTCACGCTGCATGTTCAGGTGACTTGGAAAATGGTCCTTCCCCGTCTGCAGCGAGGACTTCTCTCTCCCACACCTGCTCTCCCCACTCCCTGAATCCCTTGATAATCCGGGTGATGCAGGAATCTGTGTCAAGACTGGACACCCAGGACCATGGACACGCACAGCTGGGCTACCTGTCTGTGCACCAGACCACGTGCAATCTTTCCTAGGTGCAGAGCCGCCTTGACGCTGGGAGCTGGCCACCCCGTTGGGGGTCCCCGGTCACCGTAGTCTCCTGACCGAATGGGGAACCCTGCACTGGACGATTCAGGAAGTGAGAAGCGAACATCTAGCGTGTACACCACGGAAGCTTATAGGTTACGGCAGCTCCTTTCATTCTAAACGGGTGTAGGAGAGAGGTTAAAGCAATGCCATGCTGTTCTTCCTGGGTTGGGGGGGGAGAACCTCCATGGGCCCCTCAACCCCTCCATCCCCTCAAGATCCCGCTTCAACATCACCAGATGGTTCACTTTATTCTAGAAGTTTAAATGCTGACATTCTGCAGGGACGACCCACCTCCCCAACGGGAAACCCCACCTGAACACAGTGGGCACGACCTCCTTTGCAGGTGGCCTCCGGGCAGAGCATCCGAGTGCAGGTGGGCAGGTGTGTATGGTGGGCAGGTGTGCATGCTCCTCCATCTGGGCTTCCAACAGCGCCCCCCCCCCTTCATCCTCGGCCCCCGCCAGGGACCTAACTGAAGACGCAGGCAGTCCATGCCCTTCGGGACCACTAGGTGGAGCCATCAGACAGGCGTAAACCCAACTGAGACTTGCGCTGCTGCCCGCTTGCAAAGGGGACGCGTCCCATCAGCATGAGCGTCTGCAGGAGACCCTCAACCCCGGGGTCTCCCATCTGAACCAAACCCTCCTGCGGATGATTTTGCAGAAGCGTCTCCCTTCAGATCCGTCCCATCCCCGAAAGGAAACCAAACGGCGGTGTTGCCAACCGGCCAGACGAATGCCCCCGGGGAGGAGGCAGACATCCTAAAAACATCAAAGGATGCCTAAAGAATGAGTAGATGACCCTGGACATCGCGAGAAATGGGCAACATTTGCGCCGGTGTGTTTTCGGATGCCCCCAAACGAGCACCAGAGTCTGCCTTGCGGCGTGCAAATTTAGAATTCATGTCTAAGACAGGGGAGTTTTCCAAAATCACACTTCTGTTCTGACCCACATCTCGCGCCTTTGGGGAACTAGAACATGATAATCTAGTAACCCTGAGTTACTTCTATGATTGTCCCCCCAAGTGATGGCAGGGTTCAAACCCCACAGGAGACTTCGTCCTTTTGCTCACCGCCCCCCACCCCAGCTATCTAATTGGAGAAGGGAGACAATACCGCCTACCTCAAAGGGATCAGCTTTATGGGAAATATTTTAACACACACGAAACACCACGAAAGGGCAACTGATTAATGCATAATATCTGCTTCTACCCCCAAGTCCCCCAGACCCTCATTTCGCCTCTATTGGCACGCCTCCCACCTTCCCTTGCATCTTTTCTGGTGCTCGGGGATGTTGACCATGTGGGGATTCCTACACCAAGGCATGTGATGTTTGCAGAGAATGGAAACTTGCTTGTTCAACGCCCGATTGACAAAACCACAAGGTAGACCTTTTGGCTCACCTGGGTTGCCCTGGTTTCTCTGGAAGGGCGGGGGGCGGGGACTTCGGCACAAACGTGGGCACCTTTCACTTTGCTTATCCCACGTGCCGTTTTTATACAAGCTACCCCTGGGCAAGTAGGTGGGATAATGCTCTCTCTTTGCAGGATTTCCCCTGATTTTCAGTATCAATCGTTTTACCATTACGATATATGGATATGGATGCCATATTACAGTTTCCTACATAATCATTTCAGAAAGTAACGTGATGCCTCATAGGCATGGCAGTCGGCCCTCTCTCCCCCCATTCCTGCAATGACTCTGAAACAGATTGTCCATGTCTCCCAACCCCCCACTCGGTGGGAAGCAAGAATCCCCATCTGCTTACTGGCAACGCCATAAAATATGGATCAACACCCATTCCTGACATGTCACAATCGGAGAGCACTGGAAATGTTCATCGGGAAGCTACCGATCTGTATGCACACAGTAACAGATCCCCCCCCCCACCCCCACTCTGCACACAGCATCCTGGTGCATGGAATGGGATTAATTATTACCTTACCGTATACACATCTTAAGGATGCAGACAGGGGCGCCTGGCTGGCTCAGGCCATTGAGCGTCTGACTCTTGATTGCGGCTCAGGTCATGATGCGTGGAGTCTGCCTGTCCCTCTTCCTCTGCTCTTCCTCCTCTTCTCTCTCTCTCAAAGAAACAAATTAATTAATTTAAAAAAAAAAACATGGAGACAATAAATCCAGCCAGCCACATTAGGATGCCTGACATCTAAGCATCACACTCAACCAGTGCTCAGACAAATGAGTCGATGGTCAAGGTGCATCTTCCCTAGGTTTAACGCAATCACCATGTTCTGTGGATTCCCAAAGTGGCGTAAAGAAATAGGTCAGAATAACTCATTCTTCCCAAAGCAGAAAGGCCCCTCGCATCCAAGACATGGAGGTACGGACAAATACTAACTTATTTTCAAGGCACATTTCAAGAACCCACCGCATCCAAAAAGCATCCCATGGCCCTTTAACAAAACATTGCAAAAAAAAGAGAGAGAGAGAGAGATGCTAGCCTAATTTCAAAACCTTGGAATCTTAATACGACGCATGGCCAGGCTTTGCGCATTTTCCCCAGCTCTGTCAATTTCCAGATTTTTTCCCCCCACTATGAACCACGTGAAAATGAAAACAGAGTTTACAATAAAGACAGACCCACATAGACAGTGTGGGTTACATAAGCAGCGTCTCGGGGCCAGCATCATCGAAATATCGCTTCGGGGAGCATTTGGTCTCGGCTGTTTGGGTCCTATTCATGATCCTAAAGCCACGGTGGACCGACCGCCTCTCTGTTTATTTTTTTATTTTTTATTTTTTATTTTTTTAGATTTTATTTATTTATTTATTTGAGAGAGAGAGAGAAACAGCATGAGAGGGGATAGGGTCAGAGGGAGAAGCAGGCTCTCCGCCGAGCCGGGAGCCTGATGTGGGACTCGATCCCAGGACTCTGGGATCATGACCTGAGCCGAAGGCAGTAGCTTAACCAACTGAGCCACCCAGGCGCCCCCTCTCTGTTTATTTTTTTTTAAAAATAAAATATTTCCTTTCCTGTGGTTCTTATGGTGCATCACCAACCCATCGCTGCTGGGATAATGTTTAAAAAAAAATGCACTGAAGTTTGAAGCTGGAAACAGCTCTGTTATTACTCCCATTCCAATGGACTGAGTATCATGAGTGGGTGTTTGGGGACACGCAGCGATCTCAATAACCCTAATTTCAATATCCTTACCTCCTCTGACCCCAACACACTCAGATAACACTTAAACAGACACTGGCCAGCCACCGATTAGGATACAAACCAGCGGTTTACAAATCCCGTGTTTTAGAAATGAACTGTGGAGACAAGAGCTGGAACCACCCCCTCCCCAAATCTCTAGGATGCTGAACGTTGGCCGACAAGGTGTACAGACCCCCCGAGACAAGGCCCCAAGATCAGCCCCTCTCCAAAACGCAATCGGCGTCATGTAGAATTTGGGCAAGCTTCCTATGATTAAAAAAGGAAAAAAAAATACACGTTTTCTTGTGTTCAAAGGGAGCCTCGGGGAGAAGCAATTATTATTGGATTACTTGAGGCAATTGAGGCAAGCAAGAGTGTCCAAAAATGCTTGGGAAAGATGTCCAAGCTGCTATATAAAACACTGGACCTGTCCCAACTTCCTCCAGGATTCGCCCCAAGACTTGTAAGACATTCAGGAAAACACACGCAGGGACACGGAGATCGCCGTTGGCCTGGGGTCCGCACCACACGCTGGCTGGTCCCACGGACAGTGCGTGCATGGCCAATCACAAACGAAGACATCCTTTAGCTCCTTCCCGGGTCGTGCCAGAGAGTTTGGACCTTGGGGGACCTCCCCTGCCCCAACCTTCCTGCCCCAAGCCCAGGGATCTCCTTGCCCGTGAGTTTCAAAATGTACCTGTGCCGTAAGGCAAAATCCTACCCATTAGGCTGGGCTGCTTTCCTCTCTCACATAAAGACACAACGTTCTTTGATCACTTTGCTTGACCAAGGACAGCTCTCGGTTCCCTTGCACCCGAAGGAAAATGAATGGCTGCCTCCCCCGCACCCCCTCCATCCCTGAACGGCTACACCTCTTGATGCCTCGGCTGCTACATGGGGTTCTGCAAACACTTTTGATTTCCGAAGGCTCGCCGCACGTAGCCCCTTCTGCTTGCTCTTTTAAAATCCATTGGATTAAAAAAACAAAATCCTGTCGCGTCGACTGGATCGACTCTACAGTCCCCTAATTGGTCGTGACCTATAGTTTCAGAAACATTTCCAAAGCAGGATGGCGGCACGCACATTTGACCTACGCCTACTTTGCAACGTTCACGTTACCCTGCAGGGTCTGCCCTGGATTTTCAGCGGGATTTATATACTTAGGGGTAAGAGGTGCTCAGGCTTACGAGGGGAAACCCTCACCGCTCAGAGTGGGATCGACAAGACTCCCTGTCCCTGTCTGGAGGCCTGCAGCATGCAGACAAGACCATCGAGCCGCACGTAGAGAGAGTTTCTGGTGGCTCCTGAGTTCTGCTTTACGAACCGAGCATTTATCTGATTCCAAAGTAATTCACGGCAGGGAGAGCCAATTTCCCTGAAATGCTGCTGTCCTGCAGGACGGGGGTCAGGAAGGAGCTGGTGGACGCAGAAAAAAAAAAGCAAGCGTGTATCCGAGTGCAACGTAACTCAGCGGCTGAGCCCAAAGAAGGCCTGGGTGCATGAATTAATTGGGAAGAAGGTGGCACCGGAGCAGGCTGGACCCGAGGGTGGCCGACCCACGTTGTGCATTTAAGGTGCGGAGGTACGGCCGGGATCTGGTCCATGAGTGGAGTTCATCCTTTTACATGAAGAATCACACAGCCCTGGGTAAGCAAGCGATTGCCGTGCATTTCCTCAGACACCTGTCTCCACCTTCCCACCTGCATGTCCTTTCTCAGTCTGGGCTCCGTCGTAGTGGGTGTCTTGTAGATTCTGCAGACAGAACCAAGTTCCAGGCACAACGTCAGCAACTCAGGGTCTCCTCCCTTAGCATGCCCCCTGAGCAATAGGAACTGTGTGTGTGCAAGAGAGCAATGCGAGGGGTATATACAGTCAATGATCCTTCTTCTTTCAACCAGTGAGCAGCTACAGGCTGCTTGTGCAGGTGGTTTTCAGAGTGAGAAGCTGGAGCTCTGGGAAAACACAGTGTGGCTTCGAATCCCACACTTCACGGCTGACACCAACAGTTCCCTGGACATGCATCTGTGGATATTTATATATGGCATCAAAACCCCCTAACTGGAAGTCTTACTGCTGCTTCACTACACTGGTAAGGACCTTCCTTCACCACCCGTTTCTTCCTGCGTCCCCCTTCACAGACCGCAGGGCCAAAGAAAAGACCTTGCTTTTGCCGTCCTGGCTGCTGAGAGCCGCTGATGGGTGGGGGGCTCCCTCTTTGCCCCCAGCGGGAAGGCGGTACCCTCCTTCCTATGCCCTCCTGGGCAGAGAGCAGGTGCTGGAGTGCATGCATCGGCCAGCAGGATAGGGAGCTGGACTCCAGGGCCAGTGTGCAGCCCACTGCTGATGTATTCCTCTCCACGCTGCACCAATGCAGTCCCCACACCCCCGGTATCACGGCACCTTCTCCTGCATCCCCACTCCACTGCAGTCTGAGGGATGCCGTTTGCACCTGGGTCCTGTCACGTCGTCTTTGTGCAAGGCTCTGCAGGTCGGGGATGATGCTGGTTCCTGTAGGCAGTCGGGGCTCAGACAAACAGGCTACAACCCCTGGCCCCTCCCGTCTTCCAGGGGAATCGGGGATGGGGTCGGCGCCTGCATGTCTGCAGGCTCTCTCTGGCCACTGCCCACCGGACGCACGTGACAACTTCTGCCAAGCACGGAGGACCAGTCCCCAGTCACCGGGGTTGGGGGCCGGAGGTGGTGGAGGCAGGACTCAGAGCACGCTGGGCCTGAACTCCGCGTCCTACCTACCGCACTGGGGTTCTTCTGCTGCTTGTGTGCATGGATTCCTCCCTGGGGCCCCGCATCCTGCACCCCCAGCTCCCTGCATCCGCATCCCGGACAGTGCAGAATCTTCCGGCTGCCCAGCTGGGTGGGTGGGTACCAGCTCTTTGGCCCAGAACATCTGCATAAGCCTTTTTTAGGGGCTGCCTCAGCCGCCTCTGTCTACCCACTGCCCTCGTACAGTGCCCACCAGGCGTCAGCCCTAAATGTAGCCCAGACCGCAGGACAGGTGTGTGTGTGTGAGAGAGACAGACAGACAGACAGACAGCTGGGGTAAGGTCCCTGCTCTCATCCCCAGGGCCCAGGACGGCAGGGTGGGAGACCCCTGTGTGTGCGTGTGTGGATGGGGAGGGGGCTTCCTGTGAGTCTCAGGAGCCTGGATCCCCGTTGCTGGAAGTCCTCCTCCTCCCAGGCTGTTCATCTATTCATCACAGAACAGGGAACCCCCTTCCCCTTATGTAAGCCTTGCGTCTAGGTCTGAACTCCCCCTGCTCCTGGGCCCCACGCCCCCCACAGCCTCTCCTACCCAGGGGCGGCAGCGAACAGTTACTTGGACGCAACCCGCAGCCCCTTCCCCAGGAAAGAGAAGGAAGGGGTGCGCCTTGCCACCAGCCCCCCCCCCCCCCCGCCATTCCTCTGTAATGACAAGCACAGCGCGCCCGCCGCGGCGCGAGGGGGAGGGGGCTCCGGAACGAGGAAAGAAGGGGCCCCCTCGGAGGGCTGGCGCGGGTAGAGGGGCCCGGGAGCCACCCCCAGGCTGCCATGGAGCCGGGGCTAGGGGCGGCGCGGGGCGCAGGGTTCGCGCGCAGGAGCCCCTCGCCGCAGCGCACACACACACACACACACACCCCTCCGCGCTCGCCCCCGCGCCCCCCGCCGCCCGCGTTCGGCCGCGCGCTGCGCCCCGCGGGGCCGGGCTTGCACCTGTCACCGCGCGCCCGCCGCCTCGCCGCCGCCCAAGTTCGCGGGGACTTGGCGGGCGCGCCGCCTCCC
>NC_058419.1:125212479-125221127 GCF_002201575.2 Neomonachus schauinslandi
TCAGGGACGGAGCGCGGAGAGCGGGTGAGTGCACGCGGGCGGGGAGCCGCAACTTCGCCAGGGCGCGGGGTGCGGGCGCGGGACCGTCCCCGGGTGGGCGCTGCGCCCGGACTCCCCGCGGGGCTCCGGGGGGCCGTTCCCGGCGGGTCCCGCCCGCGCTTGGGGTCCGAGGACGCGGGGCGCGCCAGCCTCGGGCGCTACCTGCGCCGCGTGGGAGCGGGCTCGCGGGGGGCCCGGGGCGTGCCGCGCGCTGCCCGCTCCCCGGGGCCTCGTCCGAGGGCGCGGGGACCCGGGCGCTTAGGTCCCCACCCCCAGGCAGTCCCGCACGGCTGAGCGGCCAGACTGGGGGGCCCCGCGATCGCCAGCCGCCGCCGCTGAGGGGCACCTCCGACGAGCAATTGCAAACAAAACTGAAAACAGGTCGGAAGGTGGGTGCGCCCTGCTCACACCGCCCCGGGAGGGGGGCCCCCCGGGAGGGAGTCGAAAGCTCAGGAAGGGGGCTCGCTTCCCAGTCCCCGCACCCCTGCCCGGGAGGAGAGCTACAGATGGGACAAAAAGGAAGCTTTTACCCTCCACCAAGTGCGCCGGAGCAAGTTTGTGACTTAAATAAATAGCTCGTTAGCGAGAAAAATGCCTCCCTTTGAAGGCTGGTCTGCAAACACAACCTGTGAGGAAAAACACCCAGTTTAAAACAGGCTGCCAATTTATGCGTCTGCAGAGACCGGGATGTCTTCCTGGGTAATCAGGGCAAGCCGGGGATGTGGGTCCTGGCTCTCCTATGGGAGCTGTCCCCCTACCACCCCAGCCCCGGGGTTGGGGCTTGCCAAATCCTGTTTTGTGCCATGCACTCTCCTTATTCTCTTCCTATCCACGACTTCCAGCCACTTGAGGGTTAAGGAGACGGAAAAAACGCAGAGACTCCTTATCCCCGGGAACCTTCTTCGGAAGCCCAAGGGGGACCAGACTGTCAGATAGGGTGTGTTTTGGGGCGGCTAGGGGGTGTGTGTGGGGGGGGATTAGGGCTGGCGCCAGTGTGGTTTTCCTCCTGTAGTTAATGCTGGTGTGGAGACGCCGAGGGATCTTGCAACAGGGGAAGGCATGTTTCCAGGATCCAGTGTGTGGGGATGAGGAGGGCGAGAGGATCGGAGGCCCATTTTCAAGATAAGGAACAGTATTTGAGAGAATGCAAAAAGGCTTGCAAAGACCTCCCCCCAACCATGTCACCAGTGGAAATGCATTCCTAATGGATTTTGTGGGCTGACCAGATAGAGTCTCCTGTGATATACAGTGTGTATCTTTAGAAGGCCCTGCCCAGAACCCAGTATCTCCCCAAGGTCCCCCCCCCCATACACAGACACATACACACCTCCAGCTCAAATTCCCAAAGACGACTCAGTCCCAAACAACCCCGAGGTACCAGAACAGAGTATTTGTGATGGATTTTGGAAGCCGCACGGTGCCGCAGGTACTAGGTGCAATGAGCTTAGCAGGCACAGCCTAGGAGCTTGGCGACCACATTCCAGAATGCGGGGCCCTGGCATGATTCCCACAGAGGAGGAAAGGCCAGTGGAGCTCCACACGTCTGCATCCCACACACAGCACGTGAATCAGGATCCAAAATTATACCAAACACATACCCTGTGGGCTCAGCAGTTGGGAAACGGGAGACAGACACCAACATCAGATGCGTGGCTCTGGGGTGAGCCTCCCCGGAGGAAATTGCGGGTGGAGGGGGTTAGGGGAGGAGGGAGCTTGGTCACTACCGGGAGGGACATGAAAACACAGTGACAATTAAAATAGTTGAAAATTACATAACTGACAGCAGCCAGGATTTTTCCATGTGGCCGGGTGGTCAGTCCACACGGCTAATTATGTGAACACTACTACACACACAGTAGTTGATGCTTTCTTTAAATCGGGGTGATACAGAGCAGTGTTTATTCAGTTTGCCAGAGAATGCCTCCCCATCGATTAGGGGCTTGCCATAGGCATACGGGAGCCGTGGACGATTAAGGGAAATACCCCTGCCTAATACTCACGACCACCTGCACTGACAGGTTCTGAGAACGCCACATAGGATTCCGGAATTCAAACTGCAAGGCACACAGGGTAAAGGACGCTCTTCCTAGGGGACAGGAATCCCCACCATACACAGACCCCAAGTTGCCCACCATAGGACCAGAACCCCATAGGCAAAACATCAGAATCACCCACATTCACAGAGCCCCTTTGGGATCTGCAGAAGCCCTTCCCAGATGGTGTCCCTCTGGATCATTGTCACCGTCCCGGGGAAGAGGTCAGGGCTTCGCAAACATTCCCCATGTCAGGTGCAGAAACTAAGGCAGGTGGAGGTGGTTTCCTGCCCAAGGTCACAAGCTGGGATGTGCAGAGTCGTCTCTGGTCAAAATGACAGATTCCCACCGGCAGCTTCGGACTGGAGATGGGGTGCATGTCTTGCTCACATGAGACCTTTCTCTGCTTCTGTTAAATGAATGCCCGGTTCCCTATCATGTCCATCAGGGGACATTCTCATCCATCGGCTCTCCCGGTGAGCCTCTAGATCATGCTGACCATTTGGGGATCTCACACCTAAAACAAAACAAAACAAAACAAAAACAAAACAAAACAAAAAACAAAAAACAGGGGAAGTGCATCTATATCAAAACCCTCAACATCCCTTAAAAACCAGTCTCGGGTCCTGTAACATGAACCCTGAATCAAAGTAGAAGGATGATCTGGAAAAAAGCCGGGAACGGTGTCTCAAGATGGAAATATCAGTACAATGTCTCACCTTCCTCATTTTCTATGGACAACCAGATACTGAGTGGATTGCACCACTGCCAGAACAAAAACAAAAACAAAACAAAACAAAAAACAAAAACCAGAAAGCATGGTTTCCTATAAATAACAATTATATCTCATAGTTCAGAGTGAGGGACTAAGTACAAGATGTGGGGTTAAAAGGATGGGGTTTACACTGCATTTCGTCGTCCTTGCAGCAACATGAATATAATTATTATCCCAATTATACGGAGGGGAAATGTGAGACCACAGAAGAAAGGTTATATAACTTTCCCAAGCTCACAAGAAAATCAATCCTCGATCGTCTCTGGGCTGTTGACCGGCACGCACGCACTTGTGGGGTGTGTGTGTGTGTGTGTGTGTGTGTGCGTGTGTAAATAAAATCACACATCTGTTGCCTTTCCAAAAAAGTTTTCAATTCCCTTTCTGTTTTCAGCTGCTTATTCGGGTTTACCAATCATATTTCTCTTTTAAGTTTTTTTTTTATGGATTACGAAATAACTACTGTATATTTCTAGGTAGTGCACACACGGGTTTCAGTTGGAAAAAATAAACAACTTTGGACCTATTTCTTCACTAATATGGATAACTGGCATGCAAATGGGGGGAAAAATGAATTTAAGAGTGTGCCCGTGTTTTGGAAGCTGGTGGTCATGTTTCTGGTGCAAGGAAAAAAAACACAAATACTTTATGTATTTGAAACAGAGTATGTATATGAGCCCCGAGTGAATCAGGCTTTGGATCCTGTGTAGTTTAGGGACCCTTCCCCGAACCGGAGGGTCATGTGTCTCTCCTGCATCCTTCCCAAACTGGAGGGTCTCCAATGGGGCAAAGAGGGGCGACCTGGGATCCTCAGCTTCTTTGGAAGAATAATTAGTAGAAGTAAGTATATTTGATCTGCTTACAAATATCAGATGAGAGAAAGCAGAATATCCAGAACCCAGGACCAGGGGGATGTGGGCGACATTTACAAAGAGGCTGGTCGTCCATCGGATGAGAGCGAACTCCCTCAAAGTTATAATTGAGGAAGAGACCACTAGTCCACGTACGAGAACCACGCGTCCCCGATAGGCAGGCTTCTCTGGCAGAAGTGAACGTTTTAAAATTCAAGCTAAGTGAGGGGGAAAAAGAATAGGTAGGCAATCTGATCCTTGCTTCCAAACTTATGTTCAGCTTAAGCAAGAAATGCAACCCTGTCAGATGATTCCCAGAGACCGCTCACCGTGGCAAGATCCTCTTGTGTCTTCCCGTGCGAGCCCCACGTCACAGATGTTCACATTTAAGCTGGGCTGCATTGCAGATGCCTCTAACAAATGCGGGCAGGCAGAAAGGTCGCGGAGAGCTCGAAGGTGCTTGGCAGGGGAGAAGAGCCAGTCCGTGTCGCAGCTCCAAGTTGCTCCTCTGTGTCAAGCTCTTGAGAGCATGCAACAGAACGTGGACGTGGGTCTGAGCCTGGAAGGGGGCTGCAGGTCATGGGAGGCAGGTGAGGTGCAGAAACATGCAGCTGCCTGTCTTCCCCATCCCTGTGTCCCCAGAGCCAGCCAGTCGGCAATCCCCTGGGCAGGGATGGGAATCCAACAAGAATCCGGGGAGCAGAACAATCCCGTGCAATGAGCCACACACCTCGTGTGCCTCGTGAGTCATTCCCGTTCCAAAAAGATCGTGCTCCTGTAAGACCCCACCCCACGTTTGGTCTAGCGACACCCAACAACAGGTAATAAGGTGGCTATGGGAACTTCTGACCCCGTGCCCTCACCAGGAGCTGCTGGCTTCTTCCAGAGGAGACTTCCAGAGAGGGGGCTGTCTGTCCCTGGTGGGGACGCACCCACGCCGTGTGGCTCCCGTCTCTGAAAGGTGCGGTGGCATCTTTCAAGCCACGCCAGCCCTGCCGTGAGTCCCCACACACAGGTGCGTGCATTTCCCTCCAGGCGGAGTCCAGGAGCTTTGCAAAAACCGAAGCCTCCTTCGGAGCCAAGCCAGGGCCAGGGGAATGAGTTTGGAAGCCAATTTGATAAATGCGGCTTTTAAGCTCCAACGTGTGTGACCGTAGGGGAAGGGCTAGGCAGGGCTTGGAGGCCATTCCAAAAGAGTTCCAAAAATACCGTGAAGCATTAACGCTCCTTTGAATCTGCAGGTGGCCCGGGAGGGAAAGGTCAAGCACACTTGTTTCATAAATGCTCCATTCACACGTTCCCTCCAAGTAGGAGTTGTGGGGCGTGGGAGCAAGGACCAGGCATGCACTGAGCACCTCCTGTGGGGTGTAGACTATTTCCCATGATTCTTACACACACCCTGGAGTGTGCTGTCAAGTTTTCCTATGCGTGGTGAAACCCCAGCCCAACCTCTACGGTAAGGAGCTGTGTCCTATGGGGTCTGGAGGCCAGGCTGCCAGGGGTCTGCAGTGGTTCTTTGTACACCATTGTGCGCCACTCACCATCTGAGCAGACTAAACCTTGTGTTCCATCTGCCTTCACCTCCGTGGGACCCACTGTACGAGTAAGTACACCCATGGAGCGGTGGTGTTTGCACAAACACAGTGATGGGTGCCATAGGTAGACCATCCCCAGAGACGATCATGGAGCTCCATCAGAAGAAATGGACAGACGCCATCAAGGGGAAGCCCATCCTTGACGTCTCCCAATGCGTGATGGTCCGCACACAGCGCACGGGCATGTCACTCTTTCTTCCTACGTTACCACCACATTTGGGGCGTGCGACTTAATCGCCTAATATCTCACCGTTTACCGTTTTGACACCCATAGAGTGAGTCTCGTGGGGATGACAACAACGGGAAAGTCAGATGTCATCACCTGTCAGCAAAAAATTCCAAGACAACAACAACAAGAAGAAAAAACAAGAGGGTCAACTGAATAAGGTGGTAGAGGTAGGCAGGTAGAAATGCAACAATGAACCCTTCCTGAAACAAATGTATCCTTCCCGAAGCAAATGTTTCAAACGGGGTACAGAGTGTAGACTTTTGTTGTGGGGAATGGAATGCTAACAAGCCAACATACAAGGTTGCCTCTGAGCAGTCAGGAATGAGGTGGTGAGCATGCTGGAGTATTTGTGTTTGCTCGTGTGCAGTTCATTGGCAAGGAATAGCGAGGGAACCTGGACAGCGACACCCAGCTGGACTGAGCCAAATGCGCACGTGCACACCCATGTCTGTCATCATAAATTTTGTCCATCCTGGACCACCTGCCCCTCCCCTTCATGGTGACAAGCTGAAACCCTCCAGATGTCCAACCCCACAAACAAACGGCATCCAGGTACACGGCCCCATTCATGGTGGTGCTCCCTGGTCTCTTACGCACTGAGTACTTGCAAATCCATGCCACCCCTCGCTGAGTTTCCTATTTCTTTTTTCCCATATGTCAGTGACAAATTTCTCGGGTGTTGTGACCCTAATGTCATATCCCTGTAAACTCTTTGGTTTTTATTGCAGATTTGCATAGCACCGTGATTTCAAGAAACATACACATTGCCATATTGCAGAACGGACTGACCCTAGACACTTTCCTTTGGTTTTATTTATTTTCTTTTAATATCCTGCTTTTTTCTTTAGGCAGGTTGGCCAGGGCCGTGGATCCTCATGCTCCAGGGAAGCTAAAGTCTCATTGTGAAAAACAGGAATTAGCAGCTTGTGGCTTTCCCTCTGTTTGGCGGTTCTTTCTCTCCTTTGTCATTTACTTGTGTTTCTAGGGTGCACAGCCATGAGGAGGGGCTGTCTTATACCAAAGGAATTATATTTAGGAAATAATTATTCTTCTCCTGGAATAAAAAAAGTCCCCTAGGCCCGGTCTCCCGGACTCGCGGTTTTATTTAGTCCAGCGTGCTATAAAGAGAAACTGCTTTCTCTCCGAGCCGGGTGACCTGTTTTGGGGCCTACATTTCCCCACTCCTGGCGGCATCCCCAGTGGAGGGAACTTCAGCCAACCGCATCTCTATCTGCGAACAAAGCAAAAATGAGGGAGGTCCAGATACTAACCTAGAAATCATCTGGGGTGCCCCGTTTAGTCATCATTTGGATTCCGGAATGATGGTTTCTCTCTTGATCCCATTGGACATTTCCTGGGGTATATTTTTGGCTGGCGATTTAGTGGGCTCAAGGAGTAAGATATGCGATGGCAATCTCTAACCAAAGTTTCATTCTCTGCAGGAATACTGATCATTATCATACAGAGGGATTTTGTGTGTGTGTGTGCGTGTGTGTGTGCGCTTGCATGTTTGGACAAAGACAAAACAAAATTTGTGTGTAAGTCAAAGGGATGGGTATCACGTTAAAGATTCTTTTTTTTTTTTAAGATTATTTATTTATTTATTTGAGAGAGCAAGAGAGCATGAGCAGTGGGGAGGGACAGAAGGAGATGGAGAAACAGACTCCCCACTGAGCAGGGAGCCTGATGCGGGGCTTGATCCCAGGACTCTGGGATCATGACCTGAGCCAAAGGCAGACGCTTAGCTGACTGAGCCACCCAGGCGTCCCACACATTAAACATTCTCATCCAGTTTTGTCGTCCCACACATTTGGTGTCCCACACATTAAACGTCCCACACATTAAACATTCTCATCCAGTTCTCGGATGGTTATCCGAGAACTATGGGTCCCTATGCAAAAATGCATTGAGATAATTTGTCAAGGAAAGAAATCAATGAAACTCCCAGTTGGGAGGAAATGGTAGAACTGGAAATTAGGAGGTGGGGCCACCTGCTCTAGCGTTTGGGGTAGTGGGAAATCATGTCACGTTACTGCTGTGGTCTGGGGCTTGCAGACTGGAATCAGCACAGCCACAGGTGGGCGGGGTGGGGTTGGAGGGAGCCCCCTGCCCATATGCAACCCAGATGTTCTCAGGAGGAGGATCTTGCACCAATTTGAGAGGCTGCTCCAATTCTGAGATGTTGCATTTGAGACAAAGAGGTCAGAACACAGCTGAATGATAAAAAAGAGGCATGAACCAGATTTGGTCATTCCCGTGGCCCACCGTGATGCCATTCTGTTGTTCCAGAGGGTACAGCCAACCCCAGGTTCCAGGCCTGGCTCTGATATGATAACATCTGCATTCGCTTCCCATGGTGGTCATGACCTCTCATCACAAATGTAGCACCCTACAACACCAGTAAAATCAAGGTGTTGGCAGCCCTGGTTCTTTGTGGAGTTTCTAAGAGAGGATCTTTCTTTGCCTCTTCCAGTCTCTGGAGGTGTATGAATTCCTTGGATCATCACCACACCATCTCTCCTTCCTCTGATGCTCTTGCTTCCCTCTGATAAGGACCCTGGCTGGGAGAGTGGGACCACCTGGACACCCCAGGATCACCTCCCCATCTCACATCCTTCACTACATCTGTAGCATATCATACCCTTTGCCGTATAAGGCAACATCCACAGGTTCCAGGAATTAGGACCTCCTATCTTTGGGGGGCCATTATGTAATACCGCATTCTGAGGACTTCCATCAAATTAATCCTTTAACAATGCTATTTCTGGCCAAGTGGCAGGTTCCAAATCACGATGTGTTGGAAGAGTCAGCCCTTGACCAGGAAAGTTTCCAGGAAACTAGATAGTCACTTCAAAGTGGCTAAAAATGAGCAAAAGCCAGAAGAGCAGCTAGAAAAATGGTTTCTAGTAGTGAAGTGGTGATCAGCCCTGGCTACTCAGTGGGAGTCCTTGGACTGTTGTAAAAAAATACCTTTGTCGGGGCACCTGGGTGGCTCAGTCGTTAAGCGTCTGCCTTTGGCTCAGGTCATGGTCCCGGGGTCCTGGGATCGGGCTCCCTGCTCTGCGGGAAGCCTGCTTCTCCGTCTCCCACTCCCCCTGCTTGTGTTCCCTCTCTCACTGTGTCTCTCTC
>NC_058419.1:125221137-125234261 GCF_002201575.2 Neomonachus schauinslandi
AGCATGCTTCTCCCTCTCCCACTCCCCCTGCTTGTGTTCCCTCTCTCGCTGTGTCTCTCTCTGTCAAATAAATAAAATCTTAAAAAGAAAAGAAAAGAAATACCTTTGTCTTTGTCCCACCCTCCCAGAGTCCGAGGGGCGGAGGTTTACATGCCCGTGGGGGATGTGGTGAGCTCTGAGTGGTGGCCCACACATGGATGGGACTTCATGAGTGTGGTCTTCCTCCCACCCGTGGACGACAGTGTGGACCCACTTACATAGCCCCAGCAGGGACAAGACAAACATCATTTCAAGATGGTGCAACCATCCGAGGGCCTCCATCTGGGGACAGTTGGGAGGGGACCACAGGTTCACAAAGGTAGACAAGACAAACAGTGCTTCCTACAGGGTCAG
The DNA here is from genome assembly GCF_002201575.2 of Neomonachus schauinslandi. Lineage (NCBI taxonomy): Eukaryota > Metazoa > Chordata > Mammalia > Carnivora > Phocidae > Neomonachus > Neomonachus schauinslandi. Next base: position 125,221,531 of record NC_058419.1, read on the forward strand.
AGAAGAGGAATCCAACCAAGAACAGAATGGGTGAGGAGGGAGAAAGCTCTAGACCTACTCTGTCTGATACGGGAGCCACCACCGACATGTGGCTACCAAGCACTTGGAGGTAGCTACATTCACTGAGGCCTGGGTTTTATAATTGTATTGAATCTTAATTGATTTAAATGCCAATAGTCTCATGGCTAGCTGCTACCATATTGGATAGCAGAGCTAGAATTTTGCTTTATATGCTATTCGACTCAATCATTGTATGAATCTGCTAGAAATACCATAATTAAAGTACCGTAGGCCAGGGGGCTCAAACATTTATTGTTCCTAGTCCTGGAGGTTGAAAGTCTGCAATCCAGGTGGGGCCAAGGCTGGTTTCTCCTGAGGCCTCTGTCCTGGGCGTGTAGACGCCATGTTCTCCCCGTATCCTCACGTGGTCGCCCCTCTGCGCGTGTCTGCATGGTCATCCCCTCTTCTTACAAGGACCCCAGTCCTATTGGATTAGGATCTATGCCCAGTGACCTCATATTACCTTAATCCTCTCTTTAAAGAACGCATATCCCGATACAGTCCCATTCTGAGGTCCTGGGGCTTAGAGCTTCAACATGGGAATTTTTGAGGGGGACTAAATTCACCCTACAGTAGTCTGTTAAACCTTTCCTGAGCTCCTTCCATATTCCAGGACCTATTTCCCAGATGTTGCTCCTACTCTCTGAGTGTAAATTCCCGGTTGGGGAGATGGCAAGGTTATTTGATAATATATTAGCGGTACATTTCGATCCATGCTGGAACAGAAGTCTGGGCAGGATGCCATGGAACACCTGGTAGACAGACCGCTCAGTGTCTGTGCTACAGAAACATGGCGTTGGAGCCCAAGTAGGACCAGGGCAGGAAGTGGCGGGGAGGTTTCTCTGGGGACGTGACCCTTGACTGAGCCCTGAAGGGAAAGGAACAGTTCTCCCGAGTGTGTTCCAGGTAGAGAAAGAGCGTACACATGTGCACACACATACACTCCATGCCCCAGGGCAGGAAGCTCTGCAGTATTGCTTGTACTCCGCAGATCAGGTCCAGGAGTGACTGAGACTTCATCATCACCCCCAAGGTAATGCCACCTGGAAGAAGGAGGGGCCCCCAGGCAATGGGTCTGGCTTGGTTCCCCATGTTCAGAACATCCCATCTGGGAAAAACGTTGTGCCACTTTCTGCTAAAAGTGGAGGGGCTGGTGGTCAATGGGGGTGAGAGTGGGGGCAGCTGCCCGCCTGGCCAAGTGTCCTCAGAGAACATTATCAACCATCTGGTTGTTTTCTAAATGTGGAATTATTGACCAAAACTATTCCTGGTTGGGGGACATGCCCATACAACCTGACTGGGTTTACACATGACCAAAGGATCTGCTTGTTTCATGGAGAGTTGGTTTTTTGGGTGACCTGAGAATAGCAGGGACCCGGAGTGCCCCATTATGCTGCATGGAATGTCTCCTAAAGCTTCAGACACCCCAGATGGCCAGATCTTGGTTCTACTTGGTTCAGCCATATGCAGAATAGAAATAATCCACCAATGGAAAATTTTATTTATGAAGACCCATGTCAAGCCTCCTCCTGCCATTTTTGTTAAGGTAAATTCCAAACTTTATTTGGATATCACTCGTTCTTCCCTAATGCCCTTGATCTGTCCCAGAATCCCTTCCAGGACACAATATTTCTTTATTTCTCATGTCTCCTTAGGTTCCTCTTGGCTGTGACCCTTCTTGGGCAGTTTTCCAAGGAATTTCTCAGATTTCTTGTTCTGGAGGACCTTCACAGCTTTGAGGAGGACTGATCAGGCATTTTGTAGGATGTCTGCTATGGGGACTGGTCTGATGCTTTTGCTACAAACAGATTGGGTGGTTGGCTTTTGAGAGGAAGACCACAGAGATGAAATGCCATTTTCAGCACTTTTTATCAAAGGTGCCTACTATCCACATGACTTATCACTATGGGTTTTGGTTGTGGTCACCTGGTTGAGGTGGTATTGGTCCAGCTTCTCCCCCTCTTCCCATACCTTTTGGAAGGATGTCACCACATGCAGCACACACTTAAGGAGTAGGAGTTTACCTTCTTGAGGGTGGAGTCCCTACATAAATTATTTGGAATTCTTTTGCATGGGACATGGATCTCCTCTCCCTCATCTATTGGTATATGCAATGATGTATTTACATCAGTATGGACTCATGTGGCTATTTATTTTACATGTTGGGTTACAACCCACTGGCATTTCATTGTTATTCTCAAACTGGTGCAGTGTTGGCCATTGGGATCTCTTTCAGGCTGGCTTCTGCATCCCTTTGACAAGTACCCATATATTTTGGCTTTTGAACATCTCCTTGCTTTCTAGGACTACAGGATGCTCCAGGCACAATCTGTGTCTTCCAAGCCCTAGTCCCAAAATTAGCTACTTCTCCAGGGAGCCCCAGTTTCTTCAATTTGAGCATGTATCAGGAACCAAGATGTGGATGCTGGGTGAAGTGGCTTCTCAGCAGCAATGAATACGTTTAGGTTTGTTTGCTCACTATTTTCCCCCTTACACTTTTGTTTTCTCTCTTTCTCTTTCTACCTATTAAGGGCCCCTGAAGGGACGGAGCACTCTGGTGGCTGTGGAGCCTTTGTTCACCTGTTCTCCAGGTACGAGCCAAGAGGTTATGAGAACATCTCCATCGTGGGCCACCAGCAGGCCAGGACTCCAATGTAGAGGGGTGGATCCCTGGAGGTCACTGCTCAGCCCTTTTCTGGAGACTGCCAGCCAGCATGCCATCCCAGCTGCACTGTGGGGGTGAAGGGTGGGGTGACCACCAATGAGGATGAAGGCCATCCCCCTGTCACTCATCTTGCCAAGCCATTACCAGGCGGTCAGGACTCACGGGCAGTGTATCCTCCGGGACCAATGCTGACATCTGTAACCTCCATCCACCCTTGTGGTCCCATCCAGCCATCCCTGCCCACCCGCCTGGCCCACTCTGTTGTGAAGTTGTCATCAGCCTTCCCCTTGTGCCTAGTCGTAACTTACAGGGACTCCAACGCCCGTAGGGCAGCCCATCGGAAGTGTCTCCTCTTATTCCCGGCTAGAGACTTCCAGAGGACAATCAGCTTCAGATTATACCACCGATAAGGTAGGCACAATGGGGGCCTGATCCACGTCATCTCAGAAGCAATCCAGTGCTTTCTGACCTTCTCCTGTTTGCAGAGCAAACGCTCCAAGGAAGAGACACAAGGAAGATGCCATCCTCCTTGTGGACAAATATTTTTGTTAGTCTGTTGCAAGGAGAAGAAACCATGTTCTGGAAGAAATGAATAACCCCATAAGACACAGACTGGAGACTTTGCACGTGGAATAAGAGAGTTATGGAACATTCTAGAAACACACCTAGCATTAGTTACATTTGGACTCTCCACAATGCATCAGGCACTTTCTCAACGGCATCATGTGGTAAGAGTTGCATTGCCTTAGTCCGGCCACCACGAAGGACTTTGAGCTCTTTCTCCTCGGCTTTGTTTCAAACCTGAGGGAAACACAATGACAATTCAGGGGGGCCCTGCCACGCGGGGCATGTACGTCTCCATGAATGTACTTGGCGGTGTGCAACCCGGCAACGCCCACCCTCCCCCCATCCTGTCCATATGCACCCTGGTGAGCATTTTATACACCCTCCTCAAACACTACCATCGTTCTGTCTCGCAGGTGTGATGTATGGCGCCCTCCGTGTTGTCCCATCTTAGCTTCTGCCTCCCCACGCGGAGGGAGCAACAAAGACAAAGCTGAGACGTTATGGCTATTCCAGAAAATAAAATATTTTTGAAACCGCACGGCATCGGTCCGGATCTTTGTCTCATTATGGTTAACAAAGCTGTGGCAGCCATGCTCGCCAGCATGGTCGCGCTTGGGGAGCACAGAGAATCCACTGTCCCTGCAGACGGGCAGGGACAGGAAGGTGTTTATCACATGAGGTTGGCATCGTCTAATCTCTGTGTGTTCTGCAGAATGAGACACCTCTCAAATGCTTTTGATAGGTGTGAAAAGGTGTTGTTTCTATTAAAACAACCACGACGAAAAAGCAACGGCAAGCACTTGTTAGGATTTTAACACCAGAACTCTTCTGAGGTCATTTTCCTAAATGAGGACTGGTTTCTCCATATCTCTGGAGGGTTCAGGAAGCACCTCCCCCTCCGGCCCTGCCCTGGATAACTGCCCAGGCCAACTGCCCTCTGTTTTCATTGGGCGTGTGCCTGATTTCTGAGCTGCCCCTTTAGGAGACACACCCCCTGCCCCGTAAGATGCAAAATAGGCTCTCAACTCAACCCAGAACAGGGCGGAAGGACTAATGAATGGAGCTGGAAACGTACATATATCAAGTGCAATTTCAATTGGGTGAAAGAAAAAACAATAACTCTTGTGTTTAGAATGCATTTATTTTACTATTAATCCAAAGAAGGAAAATATGGGGAAAAAGCTGGGCTAAGGGATAATTTCTGTGGTCTACACTCATTCCCAGCAAAAGGATCCAGGGTTGGAAGGGGCTGGGTGGGGGGCACCATGTTCCCTTTGGAAAGAGGCTTCAGAATCTTGATACGGGGGATGGCTCATCAAAGGTAGCAGGTGACATGGTCAAGAAGTGGCTGCTTTGGTGGTCACATAGGGGATTTGTCAGGAATTAGTGCCCAAGCTTTAGGACGGATGGAGTCCTGGACATAGCCAGCCCCTTCGCCATGTTTTGGGGTGCACTGTACTAAGACCCCCGGGAAGGCCTGAATGTGGAGAATCCTGAGTGGTACCCTACATGTCATGAGCATTATGCAAATCAGATTCCCCTACTTTCCATGAGTGTGGGAGAAGGTGGGACAATCCCCTGGGTCAGGGAGTCTTAGCTAAAAGCATGGCATAGAATCAGGCTTCACTGGCTTACACCCAGCTTTGGGCAGCTCATCAGTGGGATACCCGGCTGTGCCCAATCTAAAACATGAAGATGGAGGGATGGGGGGATGGGGTAACTGGGTGATGGACATTAAGGAGGACACATGATGGAATGAGCACTGGGTGTTGTATGCAACTGATGAATCACAAAACTCTACCTCTGAAACAAGTAATACACCATATGTTAATTAATTGAATTTAAATTTTTAAAAAATTTAAAAAACAGGAAGATAATAATAATACGATGCCTACTGCATGGGGTCATTGTGATAAGTACGTTAATATACGTAGATTGTCTTTAAGGACTATGGCCTCATGTAAATTCCCGACACATGCCAGCGACCATTATTCTGAAGGTTTTCAGTTCACCAAGGAACAAAGTTAGAAAAAATAGATGTTTGACCTTGTTGAATTAAGAGGGCAGGATTGTCTCATTAAGTCACGGGCTGTAAGTTTATCCAGGCATGCTAGCTAACAAGATAAGAATTTACACTCCTCTCTGAAAGCTTACCTTAAAAAATAAAAAAGAGAAAAGATCTTAGACCTTGTCTAAAAATCTGAATGGCAAAGGGATGTTTCTCTTTCTAAATGGAAAAGACTCTGTCAGAGTTGTGTTTGCTCTGGCCGAGGTGATAGGATGGCAAGACAGTTATCTTTGAGATTCACACGGAAACTCTTGGCTACAGTATGCTCACTACACTTGCCAAAAGCTGTAGAAATGATGAAGGTTAAAGCAAACCGTGAACGTGATTCTTAGTAAGCGTCTGGTGCCTGTATTGGTAGTTGGGAGAAAAAAAAAGTTTAAATTCAAGAGTATTAGTACATTTTGTAAGAGCTCAACGTTCTGGGAGAAGCGAAGAGAAAACACGCTCACACGTTCCTCCCTTACTTTACAAATGAAGAAGGGGAAGGATCCAGTTTCCAGAATCGATTCTAGAGAGTCAAGCAAGGCATTAATCTGCCATAAGCATTTCCACTTAGCACAGGCTCTGTGGTAAGATAAAGATACCTAAAAAATATGTCATCAACACAATGTAATAGCGCTACCAGGACAGATATAACCCCATTGACTCCTTCTCACCCCTTCGAGGGAGGGAGGGATGCTCTTGATCTTTTATAGATTGGGGAGTTGACGAATGGAAGTTGTTTGGCCTGGGTAAGCATAAGCTAGGAGCAGGTGTGATTCAAACTCCTGGGTGTCCCACTGCAGGACCCATGTGTTAATCCCCACGATATTCTCACTTGCTCTTTAGTTGATTTTGCTCACCAGTCTGAGTGGGGACAGCTCATTGTTCTTCTGTTTGGCACACAGTTATTTATCTTCCCCATTTTGATTGACATGCGCACTTTGTGTGTGTGTGTGTGTGTGTGTGTATGTCTTACCATTCCAGATACCTGTGGGCTCCTGTGTCTCATCTTGGATGAGATGTAAGTGTAAAATTGGGATCATTTAGTTTAAAACTCTAAGTGAGTTTACAGAGTTTTCCGTTGGAAAATGACTATCCTTGTTTTTGAGCCACTCAAGAGTTATGTCCTCAAGTACATTTGAGGGGACACACTTAATGATTACTTGTTCCATTGTGGTATCATGTACTGAGCTCTCACTAGGCCATCTAGACCCAGACTTTCTCACAAAATCTCCAGGACAATCCTGTGAAATGGGTGCTATGGATCTCTCTGCTTTAAGGACATGACAGAGGAGGAGCAGAGCGGTTGAACTGCATGCCTAAGATAACACAGCTTGTACCTGGGGCTCCTGAAACAGCATACCTACTCCTAACCTCTGCATGGGACCAGCAAATAGCCTGAAGGATGGAAAGGGATGAGCAGCAAACCATGAAGTTGAGACTCTTTCATCTATCCATCTACCCACTCATCTACTTACCCAACTATCTATCCATTCATCCAGCCATCCACTAATTCATCCATCTACCCACCAATCCATCCATCCATCCATCCATCCATCCATCCATCCATCCATCCATCCATCTTTGCATCCATCACCCATCTATCTTTCCATCCATTCATTCATCCACTCATCCATTTTTCCATCCACCATCCATCCATCTACCCACTAATCCATCCATCCACCATACCACCTATCTGTCCATCCATTCACCCATCTTTCCATCCATCACCCATCTATCCTTCCTTCCATCCATCCATCCATCCATCCATCTATTCACCCATCTTTCCAACCATCACTCATCCATCCATCCACCCACTGACCCACCCATCCATCCATCTATCTATTCATCCATCCTTTACTTTCTGAAATCAAACACTACACCCATGTATATTCAGGCCTACTTCAATACCTGACATAGCCTGGAGAATCATTAAATAATAAATGCACCCATGAATGAATGAATTGGCTTAGTCTGGATCATTCTGCAGACAATTTATGGGTGTATTCTTATTTTCACCAAGGAATAAACCCAAAGGAAGAGAACAACTTGGTTGGAAGAGACCTGTGTTCCCAGTTGCATTGAGGGGAATCATATTCCCCTGGAGAGAGAGCCAAGCTCATGATGGAAAGAAATCACAAAACATATTTCGCACAGGATGTGTTGATCTCTTTACAGTTCTCTCTGCTTAGCTTTGTGTTCCAGAGACAATTAGATTCCAACGAGTTTCCATGACTTTATATGCAAGAGATTAAATTCTGGCCACATGTAATTAGTTCAAAAGTTATGGTTCATAAATAACACTAAAGAGAGGGATTATATTCTCCTGACGGTTCAGGAAATTGGAAACGGTGGATTGCAATACTGAATGTTACTCACTGACAAGACGGTGGGTAACATTCTCAGCCAAGTTCCCAACAACTGAGCACATCCCACTCTAGAAATCTGGAAAGTGGAGGAATCCTGTTTATTCTCCAGTGTTAACAAATGTCTGAACAAGTCTGAGATACTTTATATTTGAAACGTCACTCATTTCATAACACCTGGAAGACATGCTTTTTATTTCTTATATATCTTTATATTATCACTTCTTTGTTTTTAGAATCTCCACCTTATAGCATCTTTGACCATGGCTTGCTGTATCAGTTTAAACAACCAATTACCCAGGATTAAATTAATTATTCCACACAACTGAGGTGGACAGATGCAAGAAAGACAGCGAAAGGTGGCCCTATTAGCATCTAGACGCTGGAGAATTCCAACATCACCCACTAGCATTGGCAAGCAACCACCTCCAGACTTTTGCTTTTTAAAGCCCACGTCCTCAGCCCTCTGGGCCTCTGGGCAAATGCACTTTGCTCTGTGCAGAATCCAGCTCTGGATATCCTCTGCAGAACTCCGCAGGGAGCACCCCATGCAGACTCTGCCTCTTTCCACAACGGGTTCTAAAAACCATCAGCTCCACGACGCTCGTTTTTAAAATTTAATGAAATTTTTAAAATTCCCTTTGTACCTTTGTTTGCTGTTTACATAACGGATTACTTAGCACTGATTTGTTTTTCCTTAAAGTCCCTCTTCCCTCCATTATTTACTAACCCCCATTTTGTAACTATTTTTCCCCGGTTTGATCTATGACAGGGATACACCACACACAAGTACACAGAACAAGGCGGTAAGATTTCACAGGTGCATATTGTTGATGGCTTCTGGGAACACTAATATGTTTGAGCGATCCATCTGGGGTGTTCACCTCGTCTTCTCTGATGCATTGCTTGGCCATGTGCATTTCATACTGCGGGTCAGGCAAGTGGCTTTTGCACGCTCCATCCCCATCTCTGGAGTTAAGCAGACTTAGATGCCACTCTGCTACAATTTCCAGCCCAGCTTGTCTTCTGCGGTGTGTTTTCACAAATAACCACCCATATTGTATAAAGGCTTTGTCCCAGGGAACCAGTCAAGAATGAACCAAACTTCTCTGCCCCTGAATTTCCAGTGAACTCTGAAATGGCTGGCCCTTCTTGCTGAAGCTTGCAGATGAAAAGAAGCGATGTTCAGTGACTGAGCAATGATTCTGCTAGAAAGTTGTAAGTTTAGGCAAAGAATATGGGACAGTCCTCCAAAGATCCAGGTTGCAACACAGCTCAGCACCACGCGGCTTTGGGCAAGATGCTCCATCACAAAATGGTTTCTTATTTTGTTGGATAGTTTGTGTTTGTTATTTTGTGAGGTCGGGACATGCTATGTTTGCTTGACACTTCACAGCTACCCATATATGGCTCTTTATTTGATTACCCTATTAATCTTATTTTCTAGGCAAGGAAGTGTCCCCATTTCCAGTGGAAAGCACCGTGGCTCAGAGTCTATAACTCTTACAAGACCAGTGAGTGGTAGAGCTACGGGAATTCTTTTTTTATTTTAAGATTTTATTTATTTATTTATTTGAGAGAGACAGCCAGGGAAGGGGCAGAGAGGGAGGGAGAGGAGAGAGAATGAATCTTGGGCAGACTCCGTGCTGAGTGTGGAGCCCAATGCGGGGCTCATTCTCACAACCTTGAGTTCACAACCTGAGTCAAAACCAAGAGTCAGATGCTTAATCAACTGAGCCATCCAGGTGCCTTGAGCTAGGGCAATTCTCAACCATGATGAGTTCAGAAAACACTTCTGAATTTCCAGAATACCTATTCTAAATTTTGAGGGGCAAGAAATCCTTTGTCCCCTCATTGTTAACCCAATGTTCTCTCCTTATGTGGTAGGAAGAATGATGGCCTCCAAAGACATCCACGTCCTGTTCCCCTCATGGGAGATGGAAACATGTCCCCAAATATATCCATGTTTTAATCCCCATGTGGCAAACAGACTAATGTCCCCAAACACGTCCATGTCCCGATGCCCATGTGGTGGTCCTGTGATACTGATTTTTTTTTTTAAGATTTTATTTATTTATTTGAGAGAGAGAGAGCACATGAGAGGGGGGAGGGTCAGAGGGAGAAGCAGGCTCCCCGCCGAGCAGGGAGCCCGATGCGGGACTCGATCCCGGGACTCCAGGATCATGACCTGAGCCGAAGGCAGTCGCTTAACCAACTGAGCCACCCAGGCGCCCACTGAATCCATTTTTATGCAATCTTGTAGAGTCACTGAATCCCTATATCAAAATAAGTGCCATTCTTTTCTTTTTATCTTGCATAAAGATTTCCTACTTCTTTACAGCTGAATGCAATTTCTTCCTTGACACAATTTTCTCACATAATTAGCTTATTAGTCTGGCTGACCAGATATACAGGTTATAGACTAAGAATGACACATTTTCCTCCAAGGAGAATAGCATTACGAGGGAAAAAGTATGTGGGATCCAGAAGCCAATGCAGGGTGACAGGTGTGGATGAAGCTTGTCTGTGACTTTAGGAGACCAGACACAAGTGACATGCCAGGTCTCCATCCTGTGACACTTTTGGTGCAATTTACCCATGCACACTCTTAAATATTCCTTGGAGATGCTCATGGGCCACCACGTCTTCAGTCTCATGAAATCTTTCCAGGCAATGTCAACCTCCTTCTGGTATTCCCATGTATTTTGCATGCACAGGTGGCCCCTGGACACAGCACCTGAACTGATTTACCTGTGCTTGCATGGGGATAGTAACAGTGGACAGCAGCTCTGTGCAGTGCCAGGTGGAAGCTCCGTCCAGCCCTGGGAGCATGTCCTGTTCACACTTTCTCCCTCACATCTTTTAATGCAACCATGACACTCTGCAACTCTTTACTCAAGTGGGTATCCAAAGGAGTCTGTGATGCTCGGGGTCACATCTCCTAATGCAAGCATGACACTCTGCACCTTCTCACTCAACCCAACGGGCATCCCAGGGAGTCTGTGATGCTGGGGGTCACACCTCCTAAAGCAACCATGACATCCTGCACCTTCTCACTCAACCCAATGGGCATCCCAGGGAGTCTGTGATGCTGGGGGTCACATAGGAGCTGAGGGGGTGACACCCACGCTTGTTTGGTGTGTCTGGAATAAATATACTTAGTGTCTATGAAGGAGAAGGATTCCATCTGCCATGAGGCATGGGTATCTAAAGAAGGAGCTTTTCACCCAATCAGATCAATGCATTATCTGGCTTTGGTAGGCAAGCCTTTTGCAAAATCCAAGTGCTTTGTCCTGTTCCCCCCGTGTATCATGAGTGGTGCCAGAAAGCTTCTGATAACTGAATGCATCTTTGCAAGGGGCACACCACCATGAGCTCTGCACCAAACGGAACGGGTGTGTACTCTGGCGTCACCTAATGGAGTCTCCTGCATGGTCCATGTGCTCACGTGGGGCAGAGGAGAGACTCTGGGTTTGCAGATGATGCCTAGAGTGTCACCGTTCTGCTCAAACAGGCAGAGAGCTTTGTTTGCAAAGACAAGGCTCCAGCCTTCCAACGACCCTATGTGCCTAGAAAAACGTTCTCAGGGAAGGAATGAAGGAAAGAAAGAAGGAAGGAGGCCTCAGATGTGCAAACTGGGAAGAGTCTCCAGGATCTATAGGATCTGGGAATGTTGCTAGAGAGTCATAGGGTCACATGGGTCTAACTAGCTTCACTGTGATGGAAGGACTTTAAGCAAAAAGAAACTTACTAAAATAATGAAAAATTGTTCAAAGAGGGATATATATATATGCTAAATGAGAAGCAGCTTACCCAACCATATAGGACACACCAAGAGCTTTGCACAGAATCCCAACGTCTTGGCAGGGCGTTTGTGAAGGACCAGCCCAGCCCTGTAAGGAGATGCGTAAGAATCTCAAGCTGGAGGCGCCATCCAGGCAGCTTTTAACTGACAAAATTTCTGTGTGCAAAAATATCATGCTACTATCGTTGCCAATTTTCCCATCGCTGAAGGGATGGAAATATTTTGCAAACACCTGAATGCCTTATCAAGCCGAAACAGAGCTTCTGTGCTATATGCAAGCATTGGATTATTTCCAAAAAAAAAAAAAATTTTTTTTTTTTGGCCACCAAAAATCTTCCAGCTAAAAATAAATGTATTTGGATAAACATTTGGAGTAAAAGTAGAATTTTGATTCCAAAAATTTTTTTCAAGGGCGGAAGGATGGACACTTCATGGCTAATGTACTTAGGCTTGATAAAAATTTTTTATCAACTATTATAAATTTGTCTTAAAAGTTGGGTTGGAAATGAAGTAAAACCATTAGAAACATGGCTTGTAGTTTATTTTTTTAATGTTTAAAATAGGGAAGTAAAGGGGCACCTGGGTGGCTCTGTCAGTTAAGCATCCTCCTTATGCTCAGGTCATGATCCCGGAGTCCTGGGATCGAGCCCCGCATCGGGCTCCCAACTCAGCGGAGAGCCTGCTTCTCCCTCTCCCACTCCCCCTGCTTGTGTTCCCTCTCTCACTGTCTCTCTCGCTCTGTCAAATAAATAAAATCTTTTTAAAAAAATAAGGAAATATGCTGAAAACAGATGTCTATGCATTGAAGTGTTCCCATTGTTTTAACTTTTATTGATGGTTCCTGTGTTGGAGCATCAGCACGTTGTATAATTAATACATGGTGATTACAGTTGTTCAGATGCAGGCAGATGAGAAAAAAAATCCATAAACCCTTTTGGGGATAGTCATTTGCCAATGCTATTGCTGTTGCATAAACCCACAGACACGTGCAATATATTGCTCCTGCAGAGGTTAGAAAGTAAAGCAAAAAAGAAAGAAAGAAAGAAAGAAAGAAAGAAAGAAAGAAAGAAAGAAAGAAAGAAAGAAAAAAAGAAAGAAAGAAAGAAAGAAAGAGAAAGAAAAAGAAAGAGAAAGAAAAAGAAAGAAAGAAAGAGAAAGAAAGAGAAAGAAGAAAGAAAGAAAGAAAGAAAGAAAGAAAGAAAGAAAGAAAGAAAGAAA